>NC_051154.1:369728223-369933268 GCF_013339745.2 Dermacentor silvarum | reverse complement strand
CGTACGTCCATGAGCTCCTCGACGTTGGAAATTTTCAAGCCGCACATGAGGTGCTCAGCGCTTGCGACATCGAGCACCGCTGCGCTGCTACAGGGAAAAGAAAAGTGATTCTAGGCTGATATTCTATATAGCAGGCTATGTAGCAAGGAAGTTCCTGCAAAGAACCAAGTGCTCCGATTGCTCAGGATGTTGCTAAATTCAACAGAATGAGTAGGTCAGGGCTGTTGCTCCCTTCTGAAGCACTAAAAAAACTGGTAGCATCGCTCGAAGACGCCTTCAAGCTGTGCTTCAGTTTAAATGAGTTACGAAGGAACAGTGTATCGCCGACTTTGCATCCTTTCTGCAGCTGAATCCCTCGAATTTGATCGGCTGTAAGCGGCACAAGAAAGAGCTCACAAACGATGTTGTGAAGTTCTGTTCAATTATACGCGTTTACTTTCTTGTCAAGGGCAATAACATGGCGCGCGAAAGCAACAGAGAGAAGAAGAATCACGTGAAGATGAGGCGTGTGCTGTGAATAATGTTATGATGTGGTGGACCAACGTTGCGGCCTTGCTGGCGCTAGGCTATTTATGTTGATGCGTTTGCTGACTCAAGTTACGAGAGCGTTTCTTGTATTTTAAATATATTCACGAATTTAGCCCAAGACGTATTACTCTATTTTATTACAATGAAACAGTGAACCATATGCACTGCCAACACAATTCTTCTCGCACCAATTTAGATACCGTAACTGACGCAGCAATAAAACCAATAGCTGGATTTCTCGAAATTGATACATTAGAACTCGCTAAATATCATGTAAACACGGTTCCACATACCGTATAAAACCATTGCAGTATTGTTTTATGCATGGAAAAATGCATTTACGTCTTTAATGCAATGGGCTGGAGCGCCGCGTTTATATCAATAAATGTGACCGATTGCCAAGCTAGAAAATTTACTTCAGCATTTCGTTTTTTCTAACTAGACGACAACAACAAGTTCCTCATTCTGGCTTGGCCTACACTGCTCAGAACGGTATTATAACGCGCACTTCAAAGATACAATCAGAGGCAAGCGATACTATCAGACACGCAGCTCGTCTACACAGCGCAACCGCCGTTGCGCGCCGCTGAACCGTTCTACTGTCCGCAGCGCCAATTTCGCGTCATGATGCGGAGAAGTGGTGAACTACGCTCGGTGGGCCACGGCCGGGCTCGACTGGCGCGAGCGCTCGCTTCTTAAGAAGCGAGCGCGCGCGCCAGTCGAGCCCGGCCGTGGGTGGGCACGCCTACCCATCTAGCCACCGTACCCGTGCCGCCGATGGATGGATGGATGGATGGATGGATGAGGCTGAACCCTTTAAATCGGGCGGTGACATACGCCACCTAGCCATGACTATTAAGATAATTTGTACTTTGTGGTGGGTGAAATTTCACCCCTGCCTTAATTTTATCCACCAATCAGATAACCTCTGTTTGGTTATTTCTACCCGCTTAAAGTCTATTTTGCCTTCACTGTCCCTAAACCCCAATGCTTTGAAAAAATCAGCCCCGTTGCCTTGCACTGTAGGGTTAAGCCCCTTACAGAAAAAGTATGAGGTGTTCAGCCGTTTCCTCTTCTTCTCCACACGCACAGCACAACGTATCTATACCTTGGTACTTGACTCGGTACATCTTAGTCCGCAATACTCCCGTCCTGGCTTCAAACAACAAAGAGCTTCCCCTAGAATTATCGTAGATATTTTCTTTGGCAATTTCTTGCTTGAAAGTTCGGTATGTGCCCAGTGCTGATTTCGTCTGCATCCCTGTTTTCCACAGACCCCTCTCTGTTTCCTTAACCTTTTTCTTAACCGCTGTTTCCTGGTTTGCACCCCTCCTGCAGTCCAAATATTTGATTGACAGTTTTCTGGTCAGCTTCCTCCATTTTGTATCAACATTCCTCAAGTACAAATAACTGAAAACTCTCCTTGCCCACCGCTTTTCTGCCATCTCTCTCAATCGCTCCTCAAATTCTATCTTGCTGCTGGCTTCCCTGCCCTCGAATGACGTCCATCCCATGTCACCCTGTACCCCCTGATTTGGTGTATTTCCGTGTGCTCCCAGAGCCAGTCTACCTACCCCTCGCTGCTTAACTTCCAACCTTGCTCGAACCTCTGATCTCATGCACAGGACCGCATTGCCGAAAGTCAAACTAGGGACCATCACCCCTTTCCAAATCCCTCTCACCACTTCGTACCTATTGTAATTCCACAGTGCCCTATTTTTCATCACAGCTGCATTTCTGCTACCTTTAGCCGTCACATATTTTTCATGTTCCGTTAGGTACTCAGCCCCATTGTTTATCCACACTCCAAGATATTTGTACTTATCCACCACCTCCAGCGTAACCTCCTGTATCCTATGCTCGCTGCCCTGATTATCATTAAAAGTCATGACTGCCGATTTTTCTTTACTAAACTTCAAACCTAAGCTATCTCCCTCTTTACCACAGATGTCCATTAATCTCTGCAAGTCTTCCTTGCTGTCAGCCATAAGTACAATGTCATCTGCATACATCAGTCCTGGTAATGACTGTTTAATCCATTCTCCCTGCTTGGAATAGGAAAGGTTGAAGCCAAGTGCGCTCCTCTCTAATTTTTTCTCTAATCCTTGTAAATACAGCATGAACAACAGAGGTGACAGAGGGCACCCCTGCCTAAGCCCCTGCTGTATCTCTATAGGCCCAGATACCTTGTTTTCCCATTTTATAAGCACCCTGTTACTTTTATAGATATCTTTTAAAAGATTTCTTACTCCATCTTCCACCTCTAGAGTGCCCAGTATGTCCCACAAATCCTTTTGGATTACACTGTCATAGGCTCCCTTGATATCCAGAAAGGCAAGCCATAGGGGCCTGTGTTCCTTTTCTGCTATTTCAATACACTGTGTCAATGAGAACAGATTATCTTCTAACCTTCTTTGTTCTCGGAACCCATTTTGTAGTTCCCCCAGCACCTCCTCGCTCTCCACCCATGCCTGCAGTCTGTCCTTTATAATCTGCATCAGCACCCTGTAAACCACTGACGTCACTGTTATGGAACGGTAGTTGTTTATGTCGGCTTTGTCCCCCTTTCCCTTATATATCATGCTCATCCTGCTCAGTCTCCACCCGTCAGGGGCTTTACCGTCCATTATCATTTTGCTCACTGCCTCTCTTAATGCTTTCTTAGATTTTGGGCCCAATGTCTTTATCAACATAATTGGTATGCCATCAGGACCTGTCGACGTGCTACTAGGAACCCTCTTCTCTGCCCTTTCCCACTCGCTTTGTGCCAGTGGAGCCACTGCACTGACTTGTCCATCCTCACCTGATTGAGCACATGCTATGTTTCGTTCTTTAAATTTTTCTGTCATCATTGTTCTTATATGTTCCATTGCCTCATCTCCCTCTAGTCGAACACCTTGAGCTGTAACTATAAACCTCTGCTCTAGGCTAGTCTTATTACTCAAGGAGTTGAGATGTTTCCAAAATTTCTTCGCTGCTTTTCTATCCTTTTTGTTTACTTCTGACAACCATTGGCTCCCCTTTCTTCTGATCTTCTCATTGATCAAATTGGATGCTTCCCTTCTACAGCTTAAGAAGTTGTTCCATTTTCTGCCTACATCAGCTTCTGGTTCACCCCTCTGCTTTGAATATCTGTGTTCCCTGGATGCTTCCTGGCGTTTCTCTATGGCCTTCTTAACCTCCTCATCCCACCAGCTCTTGGGTTTACGTCTTCTGTTCCTTTTTGTCCTGACTCGTACCTTAGTAAGCTCTAGCTCAAATAGTCCTGTCAAATTTGCATATGTCCATTATGTTTTTGTATCCTCTGAAATTACTTCCTCAATTTGCTGGGTTGCTATTTCAAGCTGCTTTTCCGAGTAAAATATCCCACCTGGTTGTTCATCTTGCCTCCTACCTACTTTCATTTCCCTTCTAAAACTCACCTTAATACGTTTGTGATCACTACCTAGACTTCTGGAGCCATATTCATCTATGCTCATTACATTTAGCCTATCGTGCATCCTATGTGACATTAGTGCATAATCTATCGTCGACTGCAGGCTCCCTACCTCCCATGTTATGTGCCCTTCACACTTCTCAGTACTGTTGCATACAACTAAGTCATGCATTTCACACATATCCAGCATCATGTTGCCTGTTGAGTCTGTGTACCCGTCCATGTCTTCTATGTGTGCGTTCATATCTCCTAGTATAGTAATCTCGCACCCTTCTCCTAGCTCATTAATGTCACTTGATATGCATTCCAGCATTTTTTTGTTTTCCTCTTTGGCATTTGCTCCTGTCCACAGGTATACAAAGCCAAGGAGTGTCTGCTCTCCTGCAACTTTCCCTTTTAGCCATAAATGCTCCTTGCATTCCTGTTTGACCCTTTGCCAGTTCATACTTTTATGAATAAATGCACCAATTCCACCCCCTTTTCTGCTGCCCTCTGTTCTATTGCAATATTCCCATGCATAGTCAGGGTTACAGGGAGGTTGCTCCATGTCCCTAAGATGTGTCTCCACAAACCCGTATACCATCAGCTTTTCTTGCCTTAGTTGCTCGTCTATCTCCTCCCACTTCAGCCTATTCCTGCCACCTTGCATGTTAATGTAACCTATGTCAGAATGACCTTGCCCCTGGTGCTTACGTCTATTTCTTCTACCGATTCTACGTTTCTTGAATCTTGGAGCCTCTCTGGGTCCGTCTTCGTCTACACTGGTGGTCTTAGGGCTCTGGGTCCCCCCAAAAAAGCCGTAGCTTGGCGCCCTATCCTACTACCTACGCTCCCGCCCGTGGCACCACTGTAGTGAATGCCATCCTGTGCAAAAGGCTGGGAGCCAGACTCGTACACTTCCCGGTTTACCTCCATTACACCGTACCCAAGTGGTCTGCTCAGACCCCTAATGACCCGGTTAGCCTCACGCACCCTCCATTCCATCGCGCTAGTCTGGCCCCGGACATGTGGGATTGTGCATATGGTCACATGCACTTTCGCAGAGGTTTCTCTGAGTTTACGCAACCCAACCTCTAACTGTCCGTTTAGGTTCTGGCTCCTTCCCTTCAGCACATCGTTGAGACCAGCATGGATAACGACCAGATGTTCATGCTCGAGGTTGTCCGATACCACCTTCTGAGCTTCTGCCATTGCGTCAACCATGCACTTCCCTGACTGGGCCTCCACCCTCACCCGCCCGTCTGCCTTCACTGTTGTAAGGACGCCCTCCTTAACCCTAGCTACGTTGGAGTCCCCCACCACTAGGACCCTTCGCTCTACACGTTTGCCTCCCGCCTGCGATTGTCGTCCTCCAGTTCGCGCTAGCTGGTTCTCCACCCGCCCTGCGCCACTGACACGTGACGATGTGCTCCCTGCCGTTCGTCCCTTCCCACCCGAAGCCTGCCGCACTACCTCGCTGTAGAGTTGTGGAACCGCCGTGTTGCCGCCGGCTCTCGCCTGCTGTTCAACGGCCCCTAGGCGTCCCTCCCTGCTCTCATGGCATGCCTCTGCCTGAGTCTCCGCGCTGTCCCCGCCGCCCGCCTGAGCTGACCCGGGATTACGCGCCGCCTGTACCATTAGCGCCTCCACCCGCTCTTCCAGCACGGCCCGCTTTTCCCGTTCTTCTTGTAGCTCGCCAGCTATTCGCTTTACCAGGACGGCCTCGGCCCCCTCCCTGTTAAGCAACTCGCCGATCCGAGTTTCGAGCTCAATTCGCCGCTCTCGCTCCACCTTCAGCTCCCCTTTGAGCTCTTCCACACTGGCTGCCCATTTCCCTTCCATCCGCCGCACAGCTCCCTTAAATCCTTCACACGACCTGCACGCGAAGCTAGCCTCCTCAGCGTTCGCTAAACTGGCGAAGTGCGTCTCGTCCAAATAACACCAACGTTTGCACTCCTCGCACTGCACCAGCTCGTCATCACCCCTGTCCTTCCTAGCCTGCCGCGCCATTGTCCACTCGTCCACCTAACGAGAAAGCCCAATAAAATACCTGATCAAGGCCCCACGGTAAGCCGTACGGCAAACTCGCTATCCGGCTACCTCCGCTAGCTTCCCTAACGCGGTTTAAAACTGCCGCTTTACACTGCTTTCACCATGCAACACGTGCGCCACAACCCGCTTCCAAAAAAAAATTAAACAAATTGAACTATTCGCTACCTACTAACGTCCTACCAAACTAGCCAAGAAACTAAAAAAGCATGAAAAAACAATATATATAGATAGCTCGGGTACCCTAACACTTCTATCAACCAAATAAGAATAAACAAAAATTGAACTTATTCACTGCTCCTGCTGCGCTGAGCTCCACTCGGCCACGACCGTCCTGTTCGGCTTCACTCGAGAGAGTGAAGCCGAACAGGAAGTGAAGCCGCTTTCTCGCTGCGACGCCATCTTGAGTCACAGAGAGCGGTTGCGAGTGCTTGGTGCCGGTGCTTAGTTCGAGACCCAGTGCGCGCGGATGCTTCGCTGACGTTTCTACTTGCTGGACAGTGTTCAGCCGCATGAATGACAAGCTTGTCAAGTGCATCGAGTCGACATGACGGGCTGTTGTGTTCCCAAGTGCACCGGATCGACGCGTAAAGGGCTTCGTTGTTTACGCTTCCCCCGGGACCCAGAGCGAAGGAAGAGATGGGAAGCCCAAGTAAAGCGCGATCACTGGAAGGCAACGGATAACTCCTGCATTTGCGAGGTAAGTGTCAAGAATGTTTAGACTACCGCACCGTGTTTTTCATTTAAATAAGAAAGCATTCTCGGATCCTCGCTCACGTACCTGCGTTCGCTCACGAACTAAGCACTGCACCAATGCTGTCTGAGTAGCCTATGGTTTGCGAGCGCGCGTCGCATAGGCTTTTGCCGTTTTGATCGGCGCAGTCTATGCGAGTAGTACCCTTATTTTAAGGACTGACGAAAACGCTTCGCCGCGAAATAGTCTTACATTAGCTACAAACCGTCATGTAAACCACCTATTTTACTTTTTCACGGGAAGCACAAATCGTGTGTCTCTTGTTTCTTTTTTTTTCTTTTATTCCCTCAGTTTCTTTTTCGCTACTGGTTATTTGGGACTAAAGAACGCAGTGCTTCTTCTAGGGAGAGCGGCTGTTGTGTACGTGGCAAGCGAAGCACTGTGATTTTCTCTATTCTCAGCAGATATCTTGCGGATCTCAGGTTGGTACGTTATATAGCTGATTTTTTAGACGAATATATTTGTAGCGTGGTGCTCCTAAGCCGATGGTCATTCCTGCTCATTCCCGATCGTAGTGGGTACTGTGACGGTCTTTAAATGCCTGTGCACGGTATGCCCAGGTGTAGCAGAGTTAAGGGGCATCATGGGACCAAAATGTTTTGGCGCTTTCTGGCATGGTGTCTGTTGTAGCCTGTGCATTTCTTCGAAACGTGTGAAGCGAGGTAATACAGCATTACTTCTGCGAAAATTTCTTTTTAAGCACTGTAATGGGTTCTCTAGCTGTATTTGCAAGGCAACTTTTCATATCAATAATCACTTTTGTTGTTTTACTTGTACTTAGAAACACTTTGAAGAGGACCAGTACGAGGGAAATCGACAGGATGGGCGCCGTCTGTTAAAGTCAACAGCCTTACATCATCATGGACTATATTTTCGAAGTGAAAAACATTGCTAATCTGTATTTGACTGTCTTAGTTTCATTTACGGTTGTTGTACGCGATATGTATGCAGTGTTGTTTATTTTTTCAATGTAGTTATCAGTGTTCTACTGGTTATTTATAAAATGTTCTGTACTCGCCATCGATGTATTTGGCTGATGCGACCTATTCGATGGTAGCTGATGTATTCTGGCTGGATATCTTGATTAATATTACCCGCGGTTGCGTTTTCTTGTTTGCATTCTTGTTTTCGATTTATATTGTGTGTAATAAGGTTGATGTACTCACTTGAACACCCCCCCCCCATGTAATGAATAAATTAAAAAAAAAACTCACTATCCCGAATTGTGTGTCGAGCCTACCTTGCGAATTTTTTTTATCTCGTCTTTCAACATAACCTTCGGGCGCCACACAGTACATATAATTTTTCATGTACATATCTCTTTCATTATTGATTGTACTAGACATTATAAGTAAATGTATTTTGTGCATCGTTTGGTTTCTTGTGTGTACTACGCAAGATTGACACAGACAAGTTACGTTACATGTTTCTCTACAGCACTAACTAAACCTTATTTTACATCGCAGTTATTTTTACACCAGCTTAATCCTGTCGGCACACAGTTTTGTGGGAAAAAAAAGCAAAATTGCGCGTAGATATCGTCAAATAATTGCAACGAATGCGAAGAGCACGCGCAACTCAAGGGAAACTAACCGCCGTGCGCGAGTGGCTGGCTACGGTAAAGGAGGCGTGACGTGTAAACCAAAATACAACAGCGAAAAAGAAAAACTTCCACACACAGGGGGTCGCAAACCTTATATACCAAGCATCGAAGCGCAAAAAAAATAGTGCGTATTTCAAACATACACACGGCATATTAAATGTAAATAGAATTAGGCAACTTGGGGCATGTTCCCGGCGCCATACATTTACGTCTTGGACCTTCGACGAGTTAACGGCTATTGGTTATAAAGATGTGCAGATGCGATACCGATAAAAAAATCCTCGTCAAGGCAAAGCACTTGGAAGTGCGCCGCGTGTAACACTATTTATGAACGCAAGCGTAGCTGAGTCTCAGCTCGTGTGACTCAATATGGCGGCGCCAGCGGGGTTGTCTCCACCCTGGACGGCGGCGCTGGGCATCGAGGCACCCTAGAATGATGATGATGATGATGATTTATTGGCATCCCCTTTGAAACGGGGTGGCGACAAATAGTCGCCTAGCCTGCTTGATTTAATCAGGTATACTACACATGTTCTTTATCTATCATTTTTGTATACCTCTCATTATCTTTCTTTTTCAAAAATTTAGCTTGTACCGCTGCCTATGATTTTAAGAGATCATGTCGTATCCATCTTTTCCCTGCTTTTTTTTCCACCAGTACTCTAATCGTCTCTTGCTGATCTCTACGGCTGATCTGTTTATGTTTCCTTCCACTTTAAACCCAAGCGCTTCTGGGAGTTGCACGTTACCTACGGTTCTCGCTGGGTGGATCCCGTCGCATTCCATTAGGATGTGCTGAGTGGTCTCTGGATCTTTACTGCAGCATACACATGTCTCATCTAGTTCCGAATATTTGTTCCGATATGTTTTCGTCCTTAGGCAACCGGCTCGAGCCTCAAATAGCAAGGCACTGCCCTTTGTGTTATCGTACAGATTTTCCCTTCTAATTTCTTTCTTCTCATTCTTGTAAATCTCCATTGTCCTTTTCGTTTCCATTCTTTGCATCCAATTCACGGTCTCTATTTCTCTCACTTTCTTTCTGATGACCCCTGGTTGTCTATTTACAGTTTCGATTATCCTGTACTTGATTGCCAACTTCCTTGAGCTCTTCCTCCATTCTGTGTCCACGCTTTTCATGTAGAGATACTTGTGCACTTTAGCCGCCCATTTATTTTCATCCATGTTCCTGAGCCTTTCTTCAAAACTAATTTTGCTTTGTGCTTCACTGACTTCAAAAGAGGCCCAACCCATGTCTCCATGCACTGCCTCATTTGTCGTATTACCGTGTGCTCCCAAAGCCAACCGGCCTACTGATCTTTGGTTAACTTCCAAACCCGCCAATATATCCGATTTTAAGCATATAATGGCATTTGCGAATGTTAGCGCTGGCACCATTACTCCTTTCCAGATTCCACGCACCACCTCATACTTATTGTGGCCCCACAGTGCGCTGTGTTTCATTAATGCTGCATTCCGCTTCCCCTTTATTTTCAGATTATCTTGCTGGTTGCTTGAGTAATTCTTTCCTTCGTTTATGTGTACGCCGAGGTACTTATATTGCTTCACTATGGGTATTACTTGCTGTTGAATTGACACCACGAAGTTACTCGTGTGTTCATTAAAGATCATAATCCCTGATTTCTCTGCTAAACTTAAGGCCTAGATTTGTCGCTGCGTTCCCACAGATATTCGCAAGTATCTGTAAATCTTTTTTATTGTCCGCTAGTAGCACAATGTCGTCTGCGTACATCAATCCAGGGACCTTCTGTTGCCCATTTGTCCATTACGCATGTAGGATAAATCAAAACCTAATTCGCTGTTTTCCAGTCGTCTTTCTATGCCCTTGACGTAAAGCGTGAACAACGATAATGTTTGCAGCGCCACCTAACGGGCATCAACAAAACTATTCCAACAAAAGCATGGCCTCCGAGAACTGCGCGCATACAAAGCCCCGCCGACGCCTGCTTGACAGGCTCCGCTGTGCGCTCAAGGCTCATTCACACTAGGCCGACACGGCACCGATTTTGGTCAGCCGACTGTTGGCTACAGCGTTTTCCGTCATGTAGACTGCTGTGGCCAACAGTCGGCTGACCAAAATCGGTGCCGTGTCGCAGTAGCGCACCCAGGGGGGGGGGGGGGGGGGGTTGACAGTTTGCCAATACCATCTAAACAGCACTAATTTCAATTTCTTCACGGGAAATTGTCAACAAAATGCGCTTTTTGCGTACTCGCAGACGATTACTCCTCTTACATATTAGTTGCAGTACTCAAAGGCGCAAGGAAAGAAAAGGGGTTATACAAAAGGGTGGGTTTACTCGGCCTCAGGGGGTGGGGTTACAACCCCCGAAGGAACCCCAGGTGGTCTAAATTAACCCGGAGTCCCCACTACGGCGTGTCTCATAATGGTATCGTGATTTAATTTAAAATTTACTCCAAAATATAAAAAAAAGAAACGCGCAGAACACCTGGAATTGCTGTCTGTTAGTGCCGCAAAGGCGCGTGCCTGTGATAAGAGAACTGGCGGGAGTACGAAGTGCCCGGAGCGTGCACTCGGGACGTGATGTATGCATCTCACAGGGGCGGTTCGTATTAACACGCCAGTAAATTGACGCAGACATCGCCGTTGTTCCACGCAAGATCTCCTAAGACGACTTCTTACTGTAAGCGCGAAGCTTCACGCACTTCGTGCCTTGGCGCCGTCTCCTCAGCGGAGGTAATCTGACGAAAGCCTAGCCCTGCTGAAGTCATATTGCTTTGATTAATTCGCTCATAAGCTATCAATGACATTTGCAGCGCGAGTACTACGCATAACTGCAGTAATAATAAAAGAAAACTTCCGTGCTTGCGGCTGCCTGACCGCTTTCGAGCGCTTGCTGGTGCTCGGTTAGGAGCTGCTGGCGCCACCTGGTAGCGTTAACATCAAGTGCCTCACATGCTGCCCGCCGCTCTTTCCACTACCCAAGTAGCTTCTAGTACACTCTAACCCAAGTATTATAGTACACTCTACTTTCGCCGAGGGCGCTCGAACGCAATCATGTGGTTCCCATGCTTGCACGCCTTGCAAGTGTGGCTGTATGGCTGAGTAGTAACGGCGCTCGCTTCGGGATTATGCGTACGCGGGTTCCAATCCCGCCCTGGCTACGGTGGCTAGATGGGTAGGTGTGCCGTCCGCCGGGCACGAAGAGTAGTTCAGCGCTTCTCCGCATCATGACGACAAAATTGGCGCTGCGGTCGGGGGGTCTGTCGCAGGCGGCGCGCGTCGTCTGCTGCTGCGGCCGTTTTGCAGTGGAACTTCGGCGCACTTATCCGTATATTTAAACTGGAAGCTGTCTTTAAGTAACATCAGAGGCAGTTACGAATTTTACCAATGCATGTATGTTACTTGAATGGCGGAAGTATTGTATTTGAGCCGTCCGTCGGCGGCCTCTTCCCAGGATCGAGAGGTAAAATATATAACTGTGTTGACAATTGTAAAGATCTTTCACGTAAGTCTATTAATAAGGACACTAATTGTGAAGCAAAGTAATAGCTTTGCGGAAGTTCTAAAGGCGAGAGCGACGAAAATTCGTATTTCGAGACAGCATATATTCAGGAGCCCTAGAGCGGCGTGTGGCGGCGTCGTTCGCGCACGAAGTGTGCTTTCTCGAGACCGCGTCGGAGGGTTATTTTTTGTTTTAATGAACGTAGAACAACGTGGAATAAATATTAAAATTCAAACAAGCAGAGTTTCTAGTGCAATTTGTTAGCACTGTTGTATGTTATTGGGGAAATAGGAGATCACAGGGAGAGGCTTTCGTCCTGCAGTGGACCTAAATAGGCTGATGATAGTGATGATGATGATGATACTATTGCACGAGGTTGGTATACGAGAGCAATAAAATTCTGTCACGAGTAGACTAGCTGTCAGTTATAGAATGAAAAAAAAATACTTATGCCTCTTGATCATCATATAAGTATATTTTAATGTATTACTCATGCTTCGAGCAAACACACGCGAATAAACACAGAACAACAGTACGAAAAAAGCTATGACCGCAAACAAGGTTTACGAAGTACAGCACTGCATCGCTGCAGTCACAAGACATGTCGCATTTTCATGTGCTTTTTCTTTTCCCGTGTGCGGCCAGACGCCAAGTTCCTGCTCTTTACAAGAAAATGAAGACGCGTTATGGAATAAAATTTGAAAATTTTTGTTCGTAAGTTAAAGTTTGTGTTGCTCACAGCCGAACATTCCTGGATGCTTCAGCTGGATGTATGATGAAAAATCCGCTAGGCTCTCACGCCTCAGCGCATTTGCACTGAAACAGTGCGTGAACGTATTTTCTAGGGATGTCACCATCTTCTTCAGACTATCGGAAGGAAATGTCAGCCCACCCATGTTCACGTGAACGGTCAGTGATGACTCTGGAGGAAGAGGTTGTCCTATTGGCGTGAACAAAGCAGTAGAACATTCTATACACTTTTCCTTTGCCACGAACTTCCTGGCCACATAGCCAGCCACATAAAAGATCAGCCTGGAATCACTTTTTTCTGTTGCCATGTAGCTGTGGTCAATTTCACCGGCACTGAGCACCTCATGCGCTGCTTGTAAGTTCCCAATGTCTAGGAGGCCGTCGACGTGCTTCTGTTTCTTTGTCACTTGCTCCTTGAGGTCGCTGACACTAAGGAGGCTGCACAGCAAGCCCGAAGGCACATTTCCAGAAGCAGAGCTCTTCGCCAAATTCATTAATTCCCGTGTATTAATCGACAGTAAAAACTGCACGGGTGTTGGATGGTCGTTTGTGCCAGACATCTGTCGCAAGTTTCTAAACAGCTGTTCCATAACATCTTGGCTCAGTCTGGACGTCATGATGTACATGAAGCTAAGCTTGGTGGTAGATACTGCAAGAGGGAAAGTGTGCTGGACAGCGTAACACGTAGACCCTCCGCTGTGCTCGCCGATATGAAGCTACTGTTCTCAGCGGAACGCTCCCACTCATTCAAGTACTCGAGAAACTCGGCAAGTCGGTCAGCTTTTCTTGAGCTGGCACGAAGGGCGGCTGCAGGAAACCTAGATGTCATGATCTCAATCACGTCTTTTATCAGTCTGACAAAAGTCTCAGTCGCGTTGATGGAGCCATGCCTTCACTCAATTTGTTCTTTGTACATGAAAAGACCTCGTCTAACTTCGTCAGAAAAGATGCGAAATGCGTAGCTGACTCGCATTTTTTCAAAGCCGTCTGGCTTGACAACCGATCTGTGAATTTTAGGCATCGCTTTCAATGAGATGCTTCCTTGCTGGTCGTATTCCCATGCAACCTCAATGTGTTTCACAGTTGCGGTTCCCTCGGGCGTCGCGAATGGATGGTGCAGGAAGCTGTTCCTCACGTTCTTTACCAAATGTGGAAAGTCTGATACGAAGTGAAACTGGCGTTTTGAGTCAACAGGGTGTGATGTCTTACAGACAACTCGCTCTAGTTTTCCTGTAATGCCAAAAATACGCCACATTGATCGATACCAGCTTGCAGCGTCAGTCGTGACAAAGTCGACGAAAAGACCAGATTTCTCGGCCAATATATTGCACTCAAGAATGATTTTGGCAAGGAGATTGGCCTTCACATTTCCTTTTGACGCAAAGACACCTAGCACTTGGTGCCATTTCCCTATAAATGGTTGGAATATCACTACTAAAGCGTGGTCTGCCATGACAGAACTTGCACTGCCTGTCGAAAATTGCCCCAGATCGACGAGTCCATTAACTTGCCCGTACTGATCCACGGCCAGATTTTCAGACAGCTTCATTTCGTCTAGCAATATGCCACCGTGACGCTGATGCTCAGGCATTTCACAGCATTTTTCTTTCAGCGCTGAAAACACTCTTCTGTTGAAGCCAAAACCATTTCTAAATGAGCGCAGGTACCTCTGTAGGCAGGTCCGTCCAGGAAGCAGCATGATCCTTTCCTTGCGTAGGTGCTCATACAGGCGTTTGCTTTTCATGCGCATCAACAAGCATTCAAGTATCCACTCAGCCTGATACTTCATGCCTTTGGTGCTGCTGCGCTTGCAGGCGTTGAAACACGCCATGACCTGTAGCTGCTGCTTCAACGGCAAATCTTTTATCTTTGATTTCAAAGTGTCATCTGTAAGTTTACGATTTTTTTCCCCCATATACTTGAGCGTTGCTTCTGCGGTGACCATTTTTGCCTTCGCCCTCTTCAGTTTTTGGACTGTAAGCTTGTATCTGTATGTGCAGTTGCCAGTACTTTTATTCTTCCTTCGTCTATATGAGAGCTGATTCTGCAGCAGCTTCCTGGTGTAGTGGCAGTGCACGCAGCAGTCGTTTTCTTGGGAAGCGATGCCACTGCACTTCAAGCTGAATTTTCTGCTGCCATGGCTCTTTGTATTTGCTGTCGTTCTTTCCAGCACATCTTCAAGCTTCCCACTTGCTTTAATTCCTTGACACGGGACCATTTTGTCAACGTTCGTCAGGATTACGATCATTTCGTCAATTGTGTGCAAAGTCTTCTTCAGCACCACTGTTCCTTGAACACAGACACTAGAGAGAATTTCACTGCCACAAGATTGTACAAGGACAACATTTCCTGGGGTGATGCTGTGGCCATCTTTTGAGCAAACTGAAAACGCCGCAGTTCCTGGGCTATCGTGCATTGAATGCAGCGTCCAGGAACTGTTGGGCAAAGTGCAGGCCGTCACATCAATGTTTTCTTGAGTGGTTGCAACAGGCGGATCACTACAAGCGCTGCTTTCATTGGCAAGTGATTCGGTGGAAATCTGTCGAAGTTCAGGCGCGCTCTCTTTTTTCGCGTATTTTACCGGCCGACATTCCGTCGAAGTCTTGCTTTGTCTCTTTGCGGGAGTGGTCTTCGAAAGGTAAGCAGGCGCGCCGGGCAGTATGGATGGAACAGCGTCGCTTCTCAGCCGCGGATATGTCCTTGGAATCCGCACAACTTGCTCGCCTATCACATGAGTGTAGTGACGCTCAACGAACTGGTCCTCAAAGTGGAGTTCGCACACTGCCGAATGCGGTTGAAGTTCTTTCTCAGCGCGGTGAAGTCAACGCTCCCATTTTTTGAACAGTTTTGGGTCACGCGGCGTCGCAAAAAGCGATATCTTCTGCCCTTGGCTTACATGTTTGTAGCGGGACTTACAATAGGGCGCAAAGCAAGTGGTGTCCCTCCTGGTTTTTTTTCGGCCTAACGACATTTTTACTCAGTCCTGGATCCTGAGAAGCTTGACACTGACGAGTGTTATCCACGGTATCCATTCCACTGCCTAAACATTCAAGTAAGTGATAAACGAACGGTGCAATATCACGGCTGCGAGTGCAGCTCAGCGTGCCGTCTACCTCTTAGCAGACGATATAATGACAGTTTTTGAGGGCAACTGATTAAAACAAGAAACATCACACGTTTATAATGTCTTTCAGCGCATATTTCCCACTTTATTTCAAGTTTTATTTAGAAAAAAACGAAGTATTTGAAATCTTACAGGCGCGCAATAACAGCAGTCTTAGTAGCAGACGATGCGCCCTTCGCGGCAGACCTGCGACCGCAGCGCCACTCCTGCTGTCATAATGCGGAGAAGTAGTGAACTACGCCGGTCGGCACACCTACCAATCTAGGCACCATGGAGGAAGGAAAAAAACTAGGAGGGAGCGTCACGTGACAATCTTGAAGCCTAGTCATAAAAAATTTAAAGGAATGGGATCATGGGAAATAGGCCCTCACGTGATAGGCAAGCGGTAGATTTTACTCGGCTCGCTTCGGTGGCTTCGGTTTCGTCTGCTGCGGGGGTTTCGGAATATGCGCACATACTCGGCGTGGCAAACGTACGCCGAGGTTAGTAACGGAATTCGAGTGTGTGAAGCAGTGAGTCTCGCCGCCTAATTAGCAGACAGGCGCCAAGGCTGTTGCGAACGAAGGCGTCGGTTAACCGGCATTGCGCCGAACAACCCTGGGAGGACCACCTCAAGGACGACTGGTTGCGTTTCAGTGTGGTTTCAGGGAAACGAGGGAACCTTTCGCCCTGCAAACGTGTGAAGGCAACCAAGCCGCCCTTCCGACGACGATTCGTTGCGTTTGACGACGTCTTCTGGGAAACAATGATGCCTTTCGCCCCCGCAAAATGTGCACGCGATTAAGCGAGCGTACAGGGTCCGAAGCGACTGTCCCTACGGGAAAAAAAATGCGTCCCGTCTTGTGCCCAAGGATGGACTGGCGAGCCGGAGACTCCGAACACATTTAGGGCCGTGCCGGCCCGTAGCGCAGTCGACACTGTTGCTCGAGATCTGCTCAAAGTCTTCGGCCTCTTAGTAGAAGTACCGGCGAGAACTCCCGTCAGCAGTAGGCGCACCTGCGTGATGAAGTGTTTTGTGCCAAGATGCCCTAATCGAACAGAAAATCGGCGCGATGGCCTGTCCTTCCATAGGTAAGCACAATGAACGTTTCTTTTATTTATGAAAATGGAACAGCAATATTCGCGATCGTTAGTGACTACGTGCTCGTGTGAATTATAACTGACGAAATAGTGGTGCAATACTATTCAAACCATTTTTTTTCCAACTTTGTCATAATTCCCACTAAGTGTTAAACATTTATTTCTCTTTAAAGTACTTTTATCAGCTAGCGTACACTCCTAAAAAGTTACGATGTGAAACTATTTATTGTCGAAGAATTACATCTCCTGCTATAAAAGTTATTATTGACTGAATTTTGTATGTATTTCTTGTGGCTGAAAACAATCAAAATTGCAATAGAACTAATTAATTGAAGAAACCATGAAAGATTAGTCGTCACATAACATACCAAGTTTTGCAATAGTCGCCAAGAACAATAATTTTGTAGAGAATATTCTGCTCGTAGCAACTCGGCTTGTGAGTGCAAAGTTCAAACATCATGTTGCAAAGTTCAATCACTCCCCATGTTGAGGCTAAATATCATTTTCTTTTTTTTTTCAGAAGATATGATGTTGGTTGACATATTTTAAACAACAGGCAAATGACAGTTGAGATGAAATAACAGTTTTACTTTAAATTACAGGAGTGAACATCATTTTCATTCATTTATTAGTAGTACCCTGAAGGCCTGGAGGCATTACAGAGGGGGCATTACATTACATTATGTATGTGTTACAGCTATATATTTGATATTTTTGTGTGAAACATGCACTGCAAAGTTACTACAGCTCCATTTCCCCCGAGATTCAATTAGCTGTATGTGTATTTTACAAGCACACTTAGATCAAACAGTTTTCTACACAAGGGGATGCGGTGTGTAGGGAAAGCATGCACAGATCATGTGAGGTCTTTTGCATGACTCTGCAAAGGTTGTGTAAATGCATTCCACAGCAAATGTTATTGTTGGACCTTAAAAATATCTGGTGGGTTATTCTTTAACTGCAGACGCTTGCAAAGGACGATGCCACAGCAATGAGTCAACCTTAAAGTGAAGCAGCTACATCCACGGGAACATAACAGCATCAAGTTGAGCCAGTAAGTTGATGCACAGCTGTATGCAGCCATAATGCATGTTTCCAGTTTGATCATACCTTTTTCATGACTGTGGTAGATGTCCCTCACCATTCCTGAAGTGAAATATGCTTTTCTTATATTCAGGCAGGTAAGTCACATGCAGTTCCCTTTGAACTCGCAGACAAAAGTGGTTCGGAAAGGCCCATATAATATGTCAAGAGAGAAAAGGGCTTGGTTGAAAAAGGAGCTGCAAGCAATGTTAGACGCCGACATCATCCGACCATCAATTTCACTGTTTTCTTCGCCTATAACAATCGCTCCTAAAGACGATGGCACTTTTCGTCTTTGTACCGATTATAGGATTCTAAATCGCCAAACAGAATTAATACCTTTCCCGATGCCAAAAATTGCTGCTATTATCGATGAAACTGGTGGTTGCCACTGGTTTTCACGGATCGATCTCTGCAAAGGCTTTTGGCAGATTCCCTTGACCGAGGAGACCAAAAAGTACACCGCATTTGTTACGCGACTTGTTCGAATGTAACCGATTGCCTTTCGGATGGAAGAATTCCCCAGCGTGGTTTCAAAAGATCATGAATGACATCCTGAAACCATACTTGGGCACCTTTTGCAATGTTTATATAGACGACATAATCGACAATGGATATGGACATCTCTGAGGGCTTGTCTGATTGATGTGCTAGCAGAGGGTACTGCTACATCTGCTAGCGCGTCCTTGACTGATTCAGACATCGCTGATGAGCCTTCCGAAATCCAACATGTCCTTGCATGTTTGATTGTCGTAATGATCACAGAGCTTGCTTAAGACATTTTCTCACATGTGTGCCTTGGTTCATTCATGTTCTGATCTGCTTTGCAAAAATCTGGTGTTTCCCTTTAATATATATTTTGGATTTCACCTTTAAAGTAATTATTTAAGTTTCAAAAATGCATATGAGACTGTCATACAGCCTTTTGTAAGATGTTTTCGACAGATTTAAAAGATCTATTAGTAATGCTCAGAATTAAGAGAAAGATAGAACTGTTCAACCTATCATTGGCTACATTACAGCCCTTTTTTGACACAGGTGACAAGCATACTGCGTTCAAATTTCATTGTTAACACTGGCAAAAGCAAGTGCTAATGAATGAAAGCCATATATGCTACATCATAATCTCATTTTAGTCAATCTAGGATAAGTACAAGATAAGGAAAATAAAACAAACTGCAGCAAAGCAGTGTTATGTAAGATGAAAAACCACTTTATTAATTAATTAACCAATTAATTCCTTTATCCATCCACTTCAGCTGTCCCACCAGGTTTTATGTTAAGGCATTTATTTGTTTTTTGAGTGACTTTGTAAAGTTCATATATTGTTCAAGAGCGTTGTATGCAGATGTCAAACTTTTATAGAGGGAAAATGTGATACCTTATTGTAAATTCTGCAAGTACATGTTTGTTGTCTTGCTGAATGCTGTAGCTTGAATCGCCTGCATGCAAATTATGCTTTAACAATTGTTCTGTTCAGCCCAAGCTAAACAGTGTGGACAATGACGGTAGGTTAGCTGGCCTACCTTTCACTAGAGCAAACTGTGTGATGACATGGACATGCTGTGAATGCTCTCAATGGATTATGTGCGAGCTAGGTATACGCTTGAGGATGACAATGTTTTTTTAATGTTTATCCTGTATATCTTTTACCTGACTTTTGTGGAAATTTGCCACTGCCACCTGGAATACCGTTGGTCGTACTATTTAAATAATTTAATGTGCTCACTCTGTTCACTTGCTTTACAATAGCCTTTTATGATGCCAGATTCACTGTAACCACAAACATTTCGTGTATACCACTCAATGAGTGTTTTAAATACCGTGAAATATTCATTCATTTGAGGTTCACAACGTAATAGAGCCATCGTGTCCTAATTGCGGTGTGTTGGCTCAGCTTCGACGGTGCTAACTTTTTTGTAGGTATGTGATACAACATAAGCTTTGTTGTACATTTTACTTGCAGCAAAATGTATTGTATTTTAATGTTGACATACTTACTTTGTGGGTCTGACCTCACATCAATTGTTTCAACTTTGACTTTGTGAACTACCACTCTTTTTTTAATGTCTGCATATGTATTGCTTACTTTTCTGACAAGCACAATCACCGAAGCCTTTCGATATTTGTGAGGACAGCGCAGATATAAATATTATACAATTATAGCACTGTATTGAAGGCGTTGCATACAAGGCATTGTAAGCAAAACTGCAGCTACATTCAAGGACAGATGATCCCATTGTCCAGTTTTATTAAAGGTATCAATACTACGTGTGATATAGCTTACTTTGTATAACATTATTATACAAATGCCCTGTGGCATACAAGTATGCTAATACTGATACCGAAGAGCAGTGGCACAATAAGCTTTCCTACTTGCTGTTTATAATTTTCTTTTGTGTATTACCTTTGCAATGTACTTCATTTAAATTATAAATGTGGCTTCCTTCTGTATTTGTGTGAAATCCTCTGGCTTCTATAGGTGCAATAAACACTGAATAAAGAATGAAACAATTACTGTTGTCATAAAAATGTGCTTTCCATAGTACAAGTACACCAGCAACAAGATGAATCCACAAGTGCAAATGAATGCTGCCATTTTTCCCTTGCCGCTATGTATTCAGTTTTCATGCCGTTTCACACTAGCAGAGGAAGAAGGGTCCCCCTGGCAGTGTTTGATTCTAGGACATAATTATGCTCATTCGGAAACAGCTGAATAAACTCTAGATAATGCACAAATTCCGTCCATTTGCTTCATTAGATAACGAAAATGGATCACCGAGGCGCGTCTCAATAGCGTCGTCGCACCACAGAATCTTGCAAAATAGTACACGTAAATCTGAATAAACGGTGATTACTTCGGCGTTTAGAATGCCGGCTAATGCTATTTATTTCTCTCAAAATAAAACACGCCCACCAGAGCCTTTTATTAAGCGAAAATGCGACAAAAAAGTGTCCTTCAAAACATCTCGTTTCTTCCTAGGTGCAAGACAGCGTCACAAAAATTCTTTCTCTCAAAATAAAACACGCACACCAGCCTTTTATAAAGCGAAAATGCGACAAAAAAAAAGAAAGAAAAGTGTCCCTCAAGACATCTCGTTTCTTTCTAGGTGCAAGACAGCGGGACGAAAAATTAGCAAGATAATACGCACCACAGCTTAAGGTGCACAACGGCTGATTTGACGAAACTTGAGTACGTAGGAAAAAAAGACCACACTCGGGCGTCTGCACGGGTTTCGAGCCGCGAGCGCTGGAAACTCCACTAACCGCGGTGGTAAGCGCAAGTGTCGCCTTGAAAATTTTCTGTCTTCATGAGTCAGACGCCCCAGTCTTGCTCCACGTTTCAAGGCATCGCATTTGAAGCGAAGAACGACGCGCGCAGTAGCAGAAAACCACCACCCGCATACGGGCCTCCAAGCCAGTGACGGAAGGCGCCACTAAAAGTTACCACGTACCAAACAATCACGAATGTTCCGGCAACCTTGTGGGCCTTTTCCGCCCCATAAGGCACCGCGCACGGGGCCCCTGAGAGAGGGAGGGGTGACTTCAGAGGAGGTTGGCTTGCCGAGGCTAGCGGAATCACGTGACGCTCCCTCCTAGTATTTTTTACCTCCATGCTAGGCACCGTACCCTGGCTCAATTTTTTTGGGCCGTGACTGCTGCGACCGGGTTACGTCCAAAAGGTGCGCAAAACGTCTGCTGCGACCCATGACGTCACGTCCGCTATAACCCATGATTTCACGTCCGTTTAGTTTCATGGCGGCTGTTTTTCGGGGCCGGTCGCGTTGTGAAAAGGTCCGTACTCCGTGCCTTCTTACAGAGTAAGTAATCCATTTTTCCAGTCTATATGCATGTACTAAAAGGTTGGGGCTGTCAGCTGCTTGATGTGTTGCCGTTAGTTGTCTTGCGCGCATATTTTGCCTCGTGGCCGCGTCAAATTGCAGCCGACCCGTGGAATGGGCCGTGGCATCCCATATAAAGCTATAAAGCTGATCCTCCGTCAGGATCGTTAGCACGTGTACAGAACCATCCAGTAGTGTGGTTCAGTGAATGATGCGTGAAAAAACGAGGACACAAGAAAATCCTGGCATGGTGAGCTGTTCCGCCAGATCGTGTTAAATCGCGTTTTTGCGCGAGATGGTCGAACAGCTTTGCTACTGCTGTTCTATAGCTTTGCTGCATTTCGTTTAATCATCACCTGCATTCTTTTTAATGAGACAAATGGCATTACTGCGCGAAAGAGCGTCTCGAAGTTTCCCAACAACAGCCAATGCCGCTGTGCCTGTTGCATGCACGCTTACCAGCTACACGCTCTCCTGATGCAGTTAGAACGATTATGACCCAGTATCAGCCTGCTACTGCGGGATGCAGGATCACTATGACAATACAATTAAAATAACTAAAGAAATTAATGCAGTAAGTGTGGTTTTCAAACGTTGCCAATTGTGATAAGCGGACCTGCCTCGTAAGATGCGTTGAATGAATTCGATTCCTAAAGTCAGCTTCACCGCAGTAGACGTGTTACGCGGTGAAGCTTACCCAAAAATTATTGCAGTGAAGCATACCAAAGTGAAAAGGGGCCGCTATCACGGGGCATGTATATGTTCCTTAACTATGCACGCGCGCACTCGCCTTCACCCATCACATTACGCGCGCCGAGGAGCGTAATAAGTGTATTGGCAGGTGTACTCACATATATGAAAACTGCCAAGAAAAGCTGGTTAAGGCAAGCTCTCTTGTCGAAACGTTTGCACCAGCCTGTTCGACTACTGTTATATCACCACAGTTTGTGTATTGCGGTGAAGCATACCGATGGTGGGTAGGGGTCAGGCGAATCGGGAGTGTAGGGTTTCAACCAGCGACGAACCCTGCCAGTCTCAACGTTCTAGTCTCAACAAAGCATATTTTTGCGCCAGGATGATATTTCGACAACTTTTGTTGGCTGTTGGTGATGGTGATGATGATATAAACTTTAATTTTCGAGACGGTGTTCCCGAGCGTTTGAGCTGTGGATCACTCTAGGTGGGAGGGTCCCTCATTCCAGGAATCCTCTGGCCGCGATAGCATCCCGGGCTCTGGCGACAAGACGTCGTTGTTCGTCCAGGGCCGGGGTGGAGATCTTGGCCTCCCACGTCTCGGCGAGGAGGTTCACGTCTTCAGACGTTGTATGTTTAGTAACGGCGTCTTCGGGGCGCCACGGGCACTCTAGTAGCAAATGCGCCAGAGTGTCTGGCACGACGCAGATCGGGCAGTTGTATGTGTGTAGTGTCGGGTGGATGCGATGCATGAGGATTCCATGGGTGTATGTATTGCTTGTTGTTTAGTTAGTTGCTGTTCTTTGCATAATTGAGTGAGCTTCTCGATGTTGTCATTCTGCTTGTGTATAATTTCTTCTCGTTCTTGGCATAGTTGTGTGAGCTTGTCGATGACGGCGCCTTGGCTTTGGATCTGGTCGCGAAGGCTTTGCAGCGCCTTCTGCTGATTTCGAACAATGTTCTCCAGAGCCCTGAGCGCCGCGGTGTCTGCAGTCGAGAAATCCGAAGTGCTCGTGTTGTGAGAGTAACCCCGTGCCGCAGCAGCATAGTTGACTCGTTGAACGGAGCGCGTTCGGGATCTCGTGCCAGACTTGGACCTTGATGGTACGACAGACCTAGACCTAGACCTAGACTTGCTTCGGCCGGCATGGAGTCGCGGTGCACTGCCCGAGCTTGTGGACGGGTTCTCTAGCTTGGGGAATTCGTCATCGCTGCTTAAATTCCAATGGCTGTCTCGGACTTTTGCCTTGTTAAGTTGTTGTTGTCTCACTTGGTAAGGTGGTGGGTTGGGTCTTAGCTTCTTCTTGCACTCCTTTCCAGCGGTCTCGTGTGCTTCTTGGCATATTTTGCACTTGGGTAGGCATTCGTGATCCTCGGTGATGACACAACTCTTTTACATGGTGATGACACAACTCTTTTACAGGTAACATTCTCTAAGCCTTTTGAAATGACAGGGAGCACTGACACCGGCCGATAATTTGACATGTCATTTCTGTCCCCTGATTTAAACAGTGCAGTCAGCTTCGCCTGTTGCATTTTTGTAGGGTAAACGCCAGTAGACAAGCAAACATTGAATACGTGGGTGTAAACAGGCACTTTGCTTTGTTGTGTACCTGTCATACTGCTATTAAATTTTCCTTTCCTTTTAAAGTGCTTACGTACATCACATCGCAAGGAGTCACTGTGTAATTAGTGGCCTTGTCATGTTAAAAAACCAGGCTCTTCTCAAGAGAGGCTGGGGTTAAGTACCTGTCAAATGTTTTTAGGGGGCTAGTTTTCTGAGAAGAAATCAGATGCCAGAAACAGACCTGTGGTATCCTGGGTTTGAGTATTTAACAGTGGAAAGGATACAAAATACATTATATTTCTTGTCTGAAACCAACAAGTAAGTGAAATATGTAAATATATTAAATAGCGTCCATGAGCAGCTGCAAGCTGTGCACACCTAGACCCAAAACGCACTTCTCTTGCTCCAGTCCATGCAGGCTGTCAGTTGCTTTGTTGAAGCCTCTGGTACATTCTCAGTGGTGCAGTAATTTTTGTCTGTATTTTGCTCTCATGTGCCATAAACATAATTGAGTGATTTGCAGTTGCAACTGGACTGCAGCCTCAGCTTGGGAGACCAGTGGTAGGGCACATTTTGTAAAACTAAGCTACACATAGCATTATCAGTTTGAGCAGAGACCTGTTTATATATGCGTCACCTTTAGCATCTAGATTTTTTACCATGAATTCAGGAAAATCTCCAGCACATCGAGTCCCTAGATTTGAAATGCTGTATAAGTTGTCTTCTTGTTCATTGCGGTAGCGCTTAACTTCTGTCCAAATGGGAGAGCACTTCTGCATAGCGCATCAAAGACCATTCTTATTAACATGCCTTCCTTTTATTTATCTTACCTACAATCAAGAGCAAACGTATATAGCACATGAATGTGCTGTGCTTGAACTTGACTTACATTGCCATGTTTAGTAGCACAGTGCACGTAGCTGGTGTTGGTTCATTCAAGCTAAGCATTACTACAACCTTTAACTGTAGGTAGTATGGTGTGAGAGCAGAGAAATAGATATGCAAAGACAGTTGGGCACGTTAAGACATCTTTTGGTGTGTGAAAAGGTGAAAGATACACAAAATGGGATAGAACACGTGCACTTTCACCTTTTTCACAAAAAAAAAAAAAAAAAAAAAAAACGTCGGAGGAATAAGGTTTCTTCACTGTGCCATAGAAACTATATGTTTGCTCTCAAATGTAATTCTGATTCGTTGGATTTGTTCTTGTGCTGTTTGTTTTCTTAACTGTGCTTTACTTTTTACACGTCAACGTTTCAAACTCTTTTTTTATTTTTGACAGACTGAACATCCCACGTCTTGGTTTGACTTCCTGGTACAGGATACTTGCAGTTGGCATGGAGTGGTGAAGCAGCATGGTGTACTTTTATTAAAAGCACAGATTTCACCAGTATAGAAGCAGTTCATCAAAAAGACATGTGTGCTGAAAATAAAGTGTTCCTACCCACATTCCTCAGTGTCTAATTATGCTTATATCCCTGTATTCGCTTCAGCAAAACCACTTATATGGGGAATTGATTGTGATAAGTGCTTGCGAGAGTTTTCAGGAAGAGCTTTGGACCCTTTTTACTGGTGCACAGGTAAAATGTGCACATGCTGTAAAGTTGAAACACCAGGTGGAGTAGCAAACACCAATGCTTGATGTGGCATTTGTCGGGCTTGTGTGTCGGCACATTTTCCATACAACAATGTACTCTAGGACAGAGCATGCTAGCACTACAAAGCACCCATCTTTTATGTTAGGTATACATTACTACAAGCTCTTTAAAGATGGTCACAAGAGAAATGCTGGCTTTAATCCAAACCAAAGGTGAAGGAAGCTGTGCAAATGTATCGAGAAATTATGCAATCTGTGGCGTTTACTCAGTTCAGATAACGTCCGAACGTGTCATAAGGCCTTGATACCTGAAACCTGAGTAACAACTGGTAATGCAATTAAAGAATCTTGCTACACCTCTAAAAATGAGGCAGGGAAATGAAATTAGTGTCACAATTCCTTTTTGTTAGTACCTTGTTTGGGTGGAATATACTGATTGTAACAACAGAAAGTGGAGGGGGTGATGCACATTAGGGAAATGCTAGTCTATCTTTATATTCCACCTTCTCTACATTCAAAGTGCAGTAGAAGTTACCATGGAAAGCTACAGTGAAGCCATTGGTTGAGTCTGTATGGTGGCAATCACCAACCTAACTGCTTGGGTTTATAGTGCCTTACTTGTACATACCTATTTAAGCGTTGAGCTATTTGAACATTGATTAAAGTAACCAACATATGAACAAGTAGTTTACTGAGTAAATTACATGGGGAAGGGCAGAAAGATAGGACAGAGCACAGGGGGTGTATTCTGCAAGTGTCAACGGAATGGACATATCCATTTCACCTGCTGCTTAAATTCTGATTGGCTGGGCTGGGGCACACGTGAGAGAAAGACAGGTGCCCCAGCATGGCTTTCGACGCTTTTGCGCCGTTAAACCTGAATGAACTAACATTTCTGGAACAGCAGCTGTATACAGTAGAACCCCGTTGTTATGTTCCCGGGTACTGCGTTTTCCCGGCTGTTACGTCATTTCCGGCCGTTTCCGGCATAGCTCCCATAGGACCCAATGTATTGGTAACCCGGCTGTTGCGTCGCAACTGTGGGACCATTCCCGCATCGTGCGCTGCGAACTGCCACCCCGCACCAGTCCTAGCAGCCATGTTGACTTTTCATGACGCTTGGCTTGGTGGCTTGACGATGGGATTGGTGGCCCAAAGTGCAGGGGGCGACACCTATGACGTATTTTCGGTTTCCGCCAGCAAAAGCATGGCTTTGTGATCCGTATTCGCTATTTAAAGATGATGTCCATGACGCGTTGGGGCCCAGTTGGCGCGTAGCTGTTCCGTGTAAAGTCCAATAGCGATAACGCCGGTGCCGCGCGCCGTATGCTGTATGTGCAAGAGAAAGCGTGCGAGGGGAGCCGACGACCGGGGCTAAATCTCGCGCGCGCAAGAAAGAAATGCAGGGAGGAGGAAGCGCGCCTTCTTCCGTTGTGCTCGAGACATGGGAGAGAGAGTTCTCCGGCGGCGCCGCGCGGCGCTGTATGGGCCGTATCTTGAAAGTGGTCTGCGACGTGGAAAAGCGCACCTCCGCAGCATTGTACTCTGTCATCAACTGCCTACTCTGCGGTTACGCTGGTCGTATCTTGAAAGCGATTTGCGTTGGGGGCAAAGTCTACGCAGTGTAGGTGCGTCGACGGCTCGTTGCTTTGTGCGTGATGTGTGTTCTCAGCGCTCAATTTGTGTTGAAGCAACAGACAGCGCGAAGCTCACATTGCTCGCTGCTGCTAGCGCTTCCTCATGCCAGCGATTTGATGGCAAGTGTCTGTTTATTTAGTGCGTTGTGTTCATGTTTGCCTGTGCGCGCTGACACCATGCCTGTAAATATATTGCTAATAAGCGAATGTTTACCAGTTTATACGGAAGATAAAACTACTATTCTTACTTTGTATAGCTGTCTACTAATTTGCAATTGCAATCGATGCTTTGGCTTTCGGGTGAAACTGAGACATTTTTTTTCAAAGGTAAGAACTACTAAAATAAAATTGTGTGCAATTCACCACTACTCTGATTTCTCAATTTTTCCTGTTTCTCGGCTCTCGTGTTTCCCTGCTCTTATGTTTTTTTTTACTGTCCCGTCAAAAACGTATCAGCAGGGTTCTACTGTACTACTATTCAAAGAATTACTCGCTTCTAAATTGTGGCTCTCATTTCTTTCCTGCTCTTAATGACAAGATTGGTACTTCTAGTAGAAAGGTACTAAAATATTCATGCACATGTAGATTTCTTTTCACTTTCTGATTTCTTTTTTGCCAGTTACTTTTGAGCAAGATTCTTTTTGTGAAATACTGTTGACAATGTCACTGGTGTCCTCCACGAAGCTAGAGCATGAACCGACTGTGGTGGGTTGCACAGCAGATGCCCTACCTGACCTGGAGCCAATGCTGACTTCTACGGGGACTTTGACAGGGAGTCTGCTGGAGACTTCGGCGGATAGTCTGACGAAGACTCTACCGAGAGGCACTTGTCACTGCTTCGAGCCCCTTCCTCCACAGGAAGTGGACTCCACCATTGACAGCATCACTGGGGCCCACGAAGCTTTTGAGGAGAACGATGGTGAGTGCATCGTCCTCTTTGCTAGCAGAGCCGTTTGCATGCGCTACCTGAAAAATCATCACTTAGCTTGCTTCGCTCTTTTCATGCACTTCAATTTGTTCATTTCATTTATTTATTGATACGGTTAGCCCTTGATTGGGCTAATATAGGAGTGGATTTAGCATACATAAACAGAGAAGTGCGATAATGCAGTTGGACTATGCACCGAACTGAAGCAGCACTGCTGATATAAAATGCATATAACATAATTACAGAGCTCATTATTGACTTTTTGTATCACGATATTAGTGCAAAACTTCAGGGTATAGAACATTATTATGGTTTACAAGGCAATGTGTTGCTTCTAAGAATGCACTAACCGATTTTATTTTGATAACTGAATCAGGCAAAGTATTCCACTGATGAATTGCCCTTAGAAAAAGCTACCTGAAGCAGTCATTGTGCACTGTGGAAGGGGGTATATACATACTGTGTCTGTGCCGTACTGTTTACTGTGTCTTGATTTGGAAGTACGTGTCCTGTCTTATTTTTACATGATTATAAATTATTAAGCACAGGAATTTAAGCCTTTCATATACGGTGCACTTTTGTAGAGGTCGGAGCTCTGCAAGTTTACATAATTCGTAGGAGAGCGAAAATAGTGGTATTTATTAAATATGAACCTTCAAATAAGGCGCTGTGCTCTTTCAAGTTTTAGACAGTTACTTTGGGTGTAGGGATATCATACTATTTTAGTACAATATTTTATTATGGGTGTTAGCAAGGTTTTGAAAGCTAAAGTTTTAATTTCTGGGGAGGCACTGTGCAGGTTAAGTCGCAGACCCTACAATACATTCTTAGCTTTTGTACAAAGTTCATTTACCTGAAGGTTCCAACGCAAGTCTGCTGTAAATATGAGAAGTAGGTATTTATATTGTTTAAGTCGAGCAAGTTCATGACCCTTGATACTGTATGATAAATTTAGAATGTTGTCTGCGTGCTTTAGGTGTGCATCCATAAAGCTTCTTAAGTTATTAAGCATATTCACTGGGGAGTTTAGAGGTCTGTACATAGCACCAATGAATATTGTACGATTATTCAGCTTGGTTTTAATCCAAAGAGTTTCGACATCATTGGCATGCGGGAGAATACTGAACAATATACGGTCTTTAATTAGCAGGGCAATACCTCATCCTCTTGTGTCACGGTGTCTTCTCACGATTTTGTATCCGTGAGGCATAACTTCGGCATTTAGTATATCTCTTTTTAAGCCATGTTTCGGTAAGTACCGTAATATCGGGATTGTGTTCCCGTACTAAAGCCTCAACGTCCGCAACTTTATTTAAAATGCTTCTTACATCTACGTTTATTATCTTGAACTGCTTAGGAGCACTGTGATGCCATCAATCGTTATCAACGTGCCTCTCGTCTCTTTTGGAAGGTGCCTTACATATGCACCTTTTATTAGTAGCCTCATTCCAACCGTACACCACGTCATTTATTTCATCTTGTCAAACATAAGCTTTGAATACTTTAAAGTTTGTAATACTTTGTGATTTTAGAGGAGCTTGAACCCTCGACCAGTAAAGTAGATTTCAGCAGTCTTTCTTCCAGCCCTTTCCATTTTGTACGTTTCACAAAAATGAAGGCAAGTTCATGCGTAACAGTAAAAAGAAGTATGATGCCACATGTGGTAGTGGCATCGGAGTTTCGCACGAAATTAAAATTGTGACGTTGCTAGAATTTAGGTTTGTCTTTCAAATGCAATATCGGTACAGTGGATGCCTCATAAGAGCATTTCCCGCCCGCTGTGGTATAACCCTGCGGATGTGTCGTTATGCTGCCTAGCTCCAGATGGCAGGTTCGATTCCGGCCAGGGCAGTTGCATTTCGGGGAAAGGGAAGAAAAACGCTCCTGCACCTAAGTTTAGGGAATGAGAATACTGGGTAGTGGCGCAAACGGGAGAGTGCGCCAGCTCATTGACCGAGTCAAAGTTTGATAACCACCGCAAAGTGGTGGTGCTGCGCCTTTTTCTCCAAAGCGCACAGCCACAAGGATTGACGAGGTTCCCGTTAAAGGGACACTAAAGGCAAATAAAAAGTCACGCTAAAGTGATAGAGCAATGCTCTAAACGTCTAAGGCGTCAATATAATCGCGAACAGAGCTTTAGTAATCGAGAAATTGAGGTAAATGCAGGACACGATGAGAGACTCCCCAGGGACATTCCGGTACTTACCCGATGACGAAGGCACTAAAAAAAAATTGTGTCACTAGTACTCAACCACTCGTATTAAAAACATTATTTCGTTGGATTATAATATGGAAGAAAATGCTACTTGCCTATTTCTATTAGATTCTTAGAAAAAATACCTTTTTGGCATTCCACTAGATAACGACGCGGGCGGAATCTTTCGTTTTCGGTCGACTCAGCGCGGGCGGAAAAGGTTTCGTTTTCGCTCGACTCAACGCCGCGCTCGCTTTCGAGTTTCAGAAGTTTCGTTATCGCGTAGTACTGCGCTAGTGTTGCTGGCTCGCTAAACTCGCACTTGAATTTGCTAGCAGCTTGAAAGTCGCGACGGCTTGTCCAGACGGTGACCAGCTTCATCGCCTGACGTCCTCGCTGCTTTCGCGCTCGGAAGAGCCGGTGGCGAGGCCGCCATCGAAGTAGGCAACGACGCCGGCATCGCGAGCCCTCAGCAGCATGTCACGCTCAACGGAGCTTAAATCGCTAAAATTGAGCCCAGCACCGCGAGCCAATGTGTCGTTGTCAGGGTCGTCAACAAGTTGGACCATTGCGACGAGCGTCGACTATCACCGTGTTCACAATTCGGCGCGCGCTTTACCTTCCGCTTTCGCACGGCTGTCGGCTCTTGGCTGTTTCTTGGCTGTTTTTGCGCTTTCCGCAAAAAAAAAAAAGCCGTACCGCCGTCTGCGGGCGCCGTTTTAGTCACCGGCGGTACAACGCTACTATATGGCCATGACATCACCCCTCCTTACTCGGGCGGGCGATTTAAATTGCGCTACAGGTACGCGGACGCTTCAGACGCAAATTTTCTCTTAAAACAAATCTCTTCTTGGCACGAAACGAGCGTTTCGAGGTTCCTGGTATGGTATCTTAACAGTCCACGTTGATACGTTGATATAATATTTGCTTTTAGTGTCCCTTTAGACTGATTAACGAACTAGGACCAAAAGTAAGGAAGCTCTGTTAGAAGCCGTAGAAAAAAAAGCTTACTAGATAGGCGCGAACCAGACAGTTGATGACAAAGTAGAATGAATTTAATTTATAATGGTAAGGGGAAAAAGATCCAATTCACGCATATGGACCGTTAACCATTACATCGATTATTTACAGATTAGCAATGCAGGTGATTAAATTAAAGCTACAACATGGGCAGAGAATAATGGTATGTCGGGAGAACTTTGGAGTGGCTTCAGTCTCAGTAGGCGTCTGGATGATAACCTATTTGTTCTTACTCACTGTATTGAAATATCCAGGGAAGAAAGGAGACCGGTATATATATTTTTTTTTTGTACAGTACAAAAGCGTATGACAACGTAGACGGGAACATTTTGTGGGATATACTGGAAGGGTAAGGCTTAGGCAACGACTGTATATAGCGGTTTAAAGACGTTTATCTAGAAAATACAGTTGCGTTGAATAGAAAGAGATGATCAGCAAGGAGAAAGTTTACATCAACAAGCCACTGAGGCAGAGGTGCCCGTTATCCCCGCTACTGTTAAATATGTACATGGTAAGGGTGGAAGTTCTGCTAGAGGGAAGCAATTTTGGGTTTATTCTCATACAGACAGGTGTGCACAGAAATATCGTAATTTCTCAGAAATACAAAAGTATTGCATTCCAGCAACGACGACACGGTGGCAAGCATGATACCAGCAGGTAACACATGAGTAGAGAGTCCTAAGTGCAAAAGATGCAGGTAGGTTGTGTTTCCGCGTGCGGTGATCACAGTGTGGAGAACAAGTGAAAAAACGTATGCACCGTGTCTAGGCTGAGAACCACATCGTGAGGACACTGCGCAATCACGGCAAACAAAACTATGGTCAGTAATGCGTACTCGGGCGGTGCACATTCCAAGAACAGCAGGCGTGCTGCCATCAATATCCTGTACTGTGCTTTGAATAGCCGGCGTAATAACATTGCGCAGCTGAGTACAGAGAGCAGCACTCATTACTGAAATCTGCGCTCCGGTGTCTGAGTGTCGTAACGGTAACGTCGTCCACTTGAATGTCCAGAAGGTTTTAGCGCGTTGGCACCATCAACAGATAATTTTTATACCGGGTCATTGACGCAGCGTCACCTCCGGGAGCTGCACGGCTTAGTTTTCCGGAGCGTAGGTGCCATGCCGGGCAGGGGACGAGGACCGGCGTGGTTGCGGCCATAGAGAGCGACGGCGTTGTGGTGACGGTGAATGGCTAAATCTGGAGTGTGGAACGGCAGCATGGGACGCCTGCGGATCAGAGCGAGGGGAAAAACGTCGAATGTTGCATTCAGGACGACCAGCGACTGCGGCAAGGACGGGCGACGTGTCCAACGCGAGAGCAGTTGAAACATATGCGTCGGTCATCTGCCGTCCTCCAGTCAGCCGGTTTTCTCTAGCGTGGAGGGTAGACCGGGTTCTGGGTGGCATTGGCAGGAGTACGTTCACGTGCACGGATAGAACAGATGGTGGGTGATAAACACAGGTTCGGGAACTTCTGGCAGACGACTTGTGGAAGAACGGCCATAGGAGCTATTGCTTTTAGTTCGCGGCGGACAATGCGAGTTACATCTTCCATCGCTGAAGACCGCGCAGACATTGGTGGGTCCGTGCATGATGGTGTGGCGGCGGTCTTAGCCAGCCGAAGGAACTGGCGGGCGATGGGGAGACTCTTCGCTTGCTCAAAGCGTTGACATTCCTTAACCTTTTATTGAGATGTGCTGCGTACAGGAAAACATACAAAAAATGTTCTTCCGATGTTTTGACATTGAGTACGAAGATTGTGGCTAAAGGTCTTCGGCCAACACTTGACATGCTGTGTGCATCATTTGCTGGTTGAGAGTGGGAACTGAGGACGCGAAGGAAAACGTTTGTTCGTTACTCAGTTTATTTTCAAAGCACTGTCAGGAGTGGTAGACCGACGCAAGATGTCCGGCTTCAGGAGTGTCACAGACGTTATGTAAAGCAAGTGAAATGTACCGCTATCGTTCACATTTGACGAGAGCTGTCTGTAACGAAGCCATAGATGGCTTGGGGTGAAGCCCACTTCCAGTTTTCTGCCTGGTGTGTCCCCTCTTTTGCTGAAAAAGTGCCCGCAAAATATTTTTTCCTTTGATTGATTATGCTTATTCGGCGTGTTTTGCACATTTAAATAGCAAATTCACATTTATTCGAGGTATTTATATATGCTGTAATTAAAGGGTTAACTATTGCATCGACCGTCGTACAGTCCTTGAAGACAAGTAGATTAAACGAGCCATCAGTTATCCGCCTCAAAATATGAAAACTTTTTTGACAGTTGGTCATTTTTGTGTCTGCTCTCCGAGAAAGGCCTGAACGTCTTGTATGTAAGAAATGTACGATTCTGTGGAAGTCTGGACGCGGGATCCCAGCTCCTTTATTCGAATTTTTAAAACCTCGGATCTCTCGTCATGTTACCTGCTCGACACTTTCACTTCGCCCTTGCAACGCACACGAGATCCAAATGTTTTTCATTCCTTTCTGGCCACCGATCTTCCTTGGCCACAGACCCATAAATTTCTCGCCCCATGGTTTCATTGCGACAACAATCCTTGTGACCCACGGGAAAAGTCACTTACGCCGACAATACCCGTGTGGATTGCTCGTTCAGAACAAGATCATCACACGAAATGAGGGAATCTGTTGCCTCAAATCGATTACCTTCTCGATTGTTTTTGTCATCCTTGGATCTTCGCGACGGCTATTGCCGAGTACCGATGGATGAAGATAGCAGCGACAAGACAGCCTTAGTCACGCTAGACGGCTTTCACGAATTTGGCGTATTTTGATCCATTCGGGCAATATAACGCACCGGTCACATTTGTGCACGTGATGGAAACCATCCTTCGCGTCGATACGTGGAAGACCTGTCGGCGCTGTCAATATTACACTGTCTTAATACTCGAATAAACGTCCCATACGCGACACCGCGTATGCGAGTCTTCAGTGAAATTATGTTGTATTGCGCAAGTACGCCTCGTAATCCCATGAATCTTGAAGTTCAGGAAAAGAGAATGACTATCGCTTCGAAATATTGCGTTGCCGGTAATTATTTAAAAAGCTGTTTTTTAAATATATTTTCCTGATAATCTATTTCCCCGTCTAAAGGTAAATTTAATTTTTAAAGCTGTGATACTATCGCAGCATGTTATATGCGTGCGTACGCATACGAATGGGGGTATATTTTGCATTTACAGCAATCAAAGGGTTGACTCGGTGACTTATTTGTGCTATCTGATTGCAGGAGCTGGTTGGGCGCCTTAACAACGTGCATCCTCCTTGGACCTCCTTGGAAAAACCGTAAGTATCTGAAGCGCGGCTTTTAGGCAGCATACTGCGTCGTAAATCGCGTTGCGTGGGCACCGATTACCTAATGCCTAGTATCAACGTGTTCACTCCTGCATGTAAAATTTTAATAGAATCTATAAAAAGAAAAGTATTTGTTCCGAGAATATTTCTACAAATAAAAAAGTACTCTTTTGTCATTAATGAGCTTTTGGTAATACGTCGGCGATAGAGTGTAGGTGAGTTTGCGTGCGAGTTGGGGCAGATGTGTATAGATAACGTGCGGGAAACTTACTGTGCCAAGAAGCGGCGCTACTCCCTTTGTCATTGTTTAACGAGCGGTACTCACTTTTGCAGACGTTCCGGTGTTGAAGTCATTTCTTTGGAGGTTAGCGATACAGCGCTAGCGGATGAGTTAATTTTTCTCTTTATTCGGGAGAAAAGTCGTGGGCCGAGAAGGGCCGGCAACACAGGCTGTCCGTCTGTAGCAACGATCCGTCAACTGCGTCACACGCACTCATTCCATTCCTTAATATGCCGGTCACTATTTTAGCAGTCAGCTACTGCACACATCTTCAATCCAACGCTCCACATTTTGCAGCATGAATGGAGCACAGTGATTGAGCGAAAACCCAGCTGCATTTTCGGCAGCGGATCGCACAGAAACGGCGCAGAAGCGGTAATGGTTTCGTATTCGTGCGCTTGCACTGAGGCAACGTGCGGCGCGTCACCGAAACTTTCATCTCATTTCGCGAGATAAAACTGTTCCGCGAAACCGGTCAATAGGGACTGTCGTCCAGCAATTGCAGATTAAGGCGCCGTGGACATCCGCGTCAGCGCCACCAAAGGCCAGCCCGTCATGGGCTCACAGCTCACAGCTCGGAGCCTTCACTAGCCATGCATCATTTTTCATCGTGGCAGCACCGGGTTGAAGAAGCCTGTACATTCTAATGAACAAGAGTTGGTTATTATAAACCACGTAACGTACCTCTCGAAAGAGCACGAACACTGTTAGTCCAGGCTGAAATGTCCACGTGAGCAGGTATAGCACCCGCTGCTTTAAAATAAGCTTAATGTGTTTTTGACTAGATTTGATGGCCATTTTCAGATGCGTCGTCGGTTTTAAGTGCATCAGTGCTAGCACATACTCTAAACGTGCACTTTAAGTTAAAGTCAGAAGAGCTTGAAACTAGGCTATACTACAAATTGCAGCATATCACATTTTGTAGCCATGGAAATGTGCATCCCAATGTTTATGGGGCGCACAATGCATCGTGTCGTCGTTAAAACGACCTTAACTACTAAACAAGGTTACGCTAACGTGTGTTGACGCAGCCTGGGCATCTTCTGTCCCACTGTTCTCGTTTATCGCGCGTCAGCTACTGCCTGCAGGCACAGTCTCATGTATACATCAAACAAATGAATAAGCTCCTACTGAGCAGCGCTTCGATTCTACGCTCTTTTAAATCCTTAACAAGCGATTGGATCAGGCTAGGTGGTACAAATCCACGACGGTAGGCAGCGCTATGCCTTATAGGGAAACTAACAAAGACGAAAACACCACCAGCGCTAACTTCAATTGAAATGCAATGCAGAAAGCGCATATGTTTAAGCCATGAAGACGGGAAAAAGGAGACATTATACAAAAGCAAGTCATCAAGTATCTTGTCAAGCGCGCCACTCATCTTACAATACCATTAACACCTTCTAGATATCTTATTTCTTTCCTTGTGAGCAAAACTGACGGTGCGCTCATGCACACTAAATCTCCACGCTGCATTTGGGCTGCCTCGATCCCAGGTGGTCAAAATTAATCTGGAGTCCCTCCACTACGGCGTGCCTATACCATCCATGCTAAGTTATGCGACACCGCTATACTGCCACGCCTAGTTCAATCCCGCGGAGAATAGAAATAATTTTAGCTAAGTTTTATGCAAACGCGAGCCCGAAATAGTAATCGACTGGTTTATCGCGAACGGCCAGGGCGAAAGAGCGAACCTATAGCCTCACGAGTTCCGTACACACAATTGTGGTGACGTCGTCCACTTTTTGGACAGGCTTCATATTGCAAAAACTGGGGCATGTGAAAACGAGATATTAAAGGGCCATGAAAAAAACGAAAAAGACAAAAAATAAAACGTGGATCGCTATGGGTATTTGGCGTTGCATTGAAATTCATGTAAGTGGGTTCCTTAGTTCCAGGAGACCGTCGTAACGACAAGAGTAGAAGAATAATTTTAGCGGAATTTTGCATCGTTCGGAACAAAGAGGAGTCCGTTAGCCTGGCGTATCACACCTTGAGTGAAAAGGTAGTCGAATTGTTCCCAGGCAATCGAAAATGAAAAGGCGGTTATAACGAGGACGAGCAGTAAGCTTCACATTGGTTTTCATAATTATTCTTTTATTCTCGGTGTTGAAGTGTGCGTGCGTGCACAGGAAAAAAAGAGGACAAGGAGAATACTGCTAGAATGTTTCAATAACACGCGTAGCCTGAGCCTTAAGGTGGTTGCTTAAACCATGGTGGTCTACGCATGCGTATTATTTTTTCCTCTTAGTTTCTTCAAATAAAATTCAGTTGAGAGTCAGAACTCGGTGCATTGACTTCCTTTCTGTCCATTGTCTTTCTGGCGCGCTGCAGTTATTCATGAATAAGCAGCAACTAACCGGACTTGCAGTTAGTTCATTCAATATTCGACTGAAAAAAGTTCGACCACTGGATTTTAAAAAGCAAATACGCGCCGAAACTGGCGTGACGCGTGCTTTATTAATTTAGGCTAATGTGTTTTACTGTAAAGAGCAGAATACATATTTCTAAAGGGCTTGCACTAGGTTCTTATCCTTGCACGTATCAAAATTTAGTTGTTTGCTCGTTCCGTGCGACAATCGGTAGTATACTTGGCCGATGTAGATCCTCTTCCGGCTTCGCGCTATTGGCTAGTCGCTCATAGCAATTCTGGGCGACGAGGGACGAATACTAGATTTATAGAATCGAGCGATCGAGCGACAAGAGCTAGCGATCTGCTCGCGCGACGGCCCATTTCGTCGCCGTCGCACACAATATCGCTCTCATGCGGTTTGGGTTTTAGCAAGTGCAGTTGCCGATTGATATATTTTCATTAGTTCCACAATTTGAAAATAATATTGGTCTTGTCTTTGCAGGTCGCAGCCGCTCAGAGTAACCAGCAGCAGGGCGGTGTTGTCTCCGAATTCCACCCAACGACGGCAGGATGCACCGGCAGACTCCCGCAGCAGCGCAACAGCGTCGGGCGTCAGCGGCTGCACCTGGTACCTGCTAACACGGCAGAAGATGAGGAGGCTCTTGAAGTGGCTGTGGTTGCCTCGTCTACAGTGTTAATCAAGCTGAGCAGATGGCCGCCCAGTCATCGCTGCCAGTGTGACCAGCGGTCGTTACGATAGGCTACCATCGCTGGTGTCGCGGCCTGACTAGACGACTGCAGGCAAGGTGCGGGCACGGGACAGTTGTAATTCTCGTCTTCTATCCCGAGGCTGATGGAATACTGTCCCGGCAAGCGTTGCTAGCTAGTCTGCTGGCTTCTAGACTGGCAGTGACGGCGAACCAGTGGAAAGTTGGGCTCGCCCTTGTTCGGAACCGGCATCGATTTCATAGCTTATGTTCAGTATTCGTGCGTTATGTCCATGTGAAGTCAAATTTTGTTACGTTGTGAAAGTACATTTTTTTCTTATTTCACGTGTAAGATACTTCCTAAGAACGCTTTCAGTTTGCGAAGAGAGCCCATCCTAACGAGCATCCGTCTTTCACTCTAATAAATACAATTTTGCTCATCAGACGTCAGACATTTTATCTATAAATGTACAAGTATACATTATACCTGTTTAACACTCGCAAACAAGTCTTGCTTCATTTTTCTGGCGAGGGTCTTCCTATGGACGGATTCTTTGGAGCCGAGTGTATGGCATGACACGAATGCACCTACGAGATATATATGTTCACGTGTCGTATCTATGAAGTTACAGTCAAAGTGTTTCTTTGTGTGGCGAATTAGTATAACATTTCTGAGTGGAACAAGGGTTTTGGTCTTTGGAGCACACAGCGGCAGCTTAGTGGCTAAGGCGTTGCGCTGCTCTGCCTTAAGATCGTGGGTTCGATCCCGGCCATACAGTGTCAGCAAGTGCAGTTTGGTCGTGTAACGCCAGCTTCCTCTGCAGGCGAGGGCTCGGCTGCGTTTTTCTGTATCAGTAACTATTAAAACATTTATCGCTGTGCTGTTTTTTGACCTACCTCCCAGAGTGTGCAAGGAACCGAGGGTTCGGGCGAGAGCTCTCAGAGTTCATTTCTTTTATCAAGTCATGTCCCCCCCCCCCCTTTTTTTTTACTGCAATTCACCGGCCTGTCTAAGGAGTTTCAAAACAAAGAATAGGGAGCATGATCGACAAACTTTGTTACGCACGTAGCGTTTATCCCAGATAAATAAAAAACGTCACAGTTTCGCCTGAAAGGCGAAGCTTTAATTGCGTTGGCAAATTAATAAAGAGCTATTCGGAGTAGGGATCGTAGTTTTATCGGCTCCCTAAACTTGGACACATTCGCTTACTAACTGAATTAACAAGCGTGGTGTCAGCGCGCACAAGCTAACATGAATAGACCTAGTGCGTTCAAAAATCACCGCCTCGCGGGAACAAAGCAACTGCTTAGAAAACTAAAATATAGTTCTTCTCCTTCACGGCCGATAGCGCAGTATTTCCGTGAGTGGCGCAGAACGTCTCGAAAGCGGCGTTTCAAACCATCAATAGCGGGCTAACGATGCCCAATGGGCATGGCACGGAAAGAGTTAACTCCATTCCCCAATGCACACACCAGTCCGTAGTCGCTAGAACCGATTTCTGTACAATGAAATGGTCAGTTTCAGATGATATATATTTTAAAAACAACACAATCACCTGCGAACAATCTCATAGATACACCTTGATCAAATATATCAACCAAATCCTTAACATAGATTTAAAACAAACGAGGGCCCAACACACTGTCCTGGGGAACGCCGGAACTAACAGGAAGCACATGTACATCTGAAGGGCAATTTTTAATTTCAACATATTGGCGCCTGTTAATTCCTAAGGTACGCGCTGATCCAGTGAGCAATCCTTGAACAGAAGCCCTGAGGATTCCAGTTTGCACATCAACTTGTCATGAGGCACCGTGTCGAATGTCATACAAAAGTCCAAAAACAAGACAATCATCTGTCCAGCCCCATCAAGTACTCGCGAAAATTCTTGCACTGTCGACATATATATAAGCTGAGTAACAGTGGACATCCCCTTCCTAAAGCCATGTTGAAAATCCGACAAAATGTTATGGCTTGTCCGAAACTTGTATATAACAGGCAACGACATGTTCCAACAATTTACAACAGGTGTTCGTAAGAGAAATGGGTCGATAATTGGAAGCGGATAGGCACTCAATCTTCTTTTAAATTGGAATTACACCAGCTGTACGTCAGTCGTCCGCTACGTCACGTCGTTTTAAGGATAAATTGAAGAACTCGGTTAGAAACCCCGAAATCTTCTCGGCATGCCTCAAAAAAGCATTCGGAACACCGTCAGGGCTAACAGACTTGCTCGTATCAAGACTAAGTAGCAATTCCACAACATCCTCTCGGGTGACCAATACATCGCTTACTGGGAAAAAATACTTTTTATTTATTTATTTATTTATTTATTTATTTATTGATACCTCAAATGCCCCTGGTATGGGGTATTACATGAGGGGTGGGTTACATTTGTACGAGCTCTTTCATGAATGACTTGAAGTGGCACGGGTGGGAGTGGTGCGTAGCGTCGGTGGGCAGATGATTCCAGTCACTCGCTGTTCGAATGAAAAATGAGTTGAGGTGCGCAGTAGTGCGCGCAGGTGGTGGGTATACAGCTTTGGAGTGACTGTTGCGGAGCGAAAGGCGATGAGCAGGTATGATAATCGAGTGAGCAAGAGACGAGTGATAAAACTTGTGTTAGAGGGACAGGCGCGCTATTTTTCTGCGTGACACAAGACTGGGAAGATTAGCCGTATGTTTTAGATCCGTGACGCTAGAATAGTAGGAATAATCTGAGAAGACAAATCTAATAGCACGGTTTTGGATGGACTCAAGAGATTTCTGTAGGTTAATCTGGTACGGGTCCCAAACTGCGCATGCGTATTCCAGCTTGGGACGAATAAACATTTGGTACGTTAGCAATTTTACGTGAGGAGGGGTAAACTTAAGGTTACGCCGGACATAGCCATGGACACGGTTAGCTTCATTTGCTATACTTGCTATATGATGTGACCAGTTGAGATCATTAGTCACTGCGATACCGATGTACTTATACGATGAAGCTAAAGATAATTCGGAGCCAAAAATGACGTACCTATGTGCTTGGTAGGAAGCTCGGCGGTGGAATGAGATCTGCGTAGTCTTCTTGATATTTAAACACATTAAGCAAGTTCTACACCAGTTTTCAACAGTTAGTAAATCGTTTTGAAGGGAAATGTTATCATGGAAGCTAAGGATAGGACGGTAAAAGACACAATCGTCTGCGAAAAGGCGAATACAGGAGGAGATGTTTGTCGGTAGGTCATTGATGAAGATTGTGGTTGATATCCCTCAAACTTCGTAAAAATGCTTTGAAAATACTTATTTAAAGCTCATTGCAATTGAGCTAGCATCGGTTATAACTTAACCATTAATATTTATTCTTGTCATCTCCGTCTAGTTTCCTTTAAGTGACACCAGAACTTTTTGGGGTTAATTTAAACGAATTCTTCGAGTTAATAGCAAAAAATATATTTCTAGCATCTCTGACATTTCTCTGTAATTGCTTTTTTAGTTCCTCAAACTGTAGTATTGCTTTCTTGCCCTGCTTCCTCAGTCACTTAATTTTACGTTTATCATGAATAATGTCTCCAGTAGTCCAAGGGTTCAGATGACGTTTATGAACCTGGTAGCAGTGTCAAGGTGTAAGTCTAAATAGTCGATTATTGAAACGTCGTCTGCCTTGTTGTAATTCCGAACTGCAGCAAATGTCGAGATTTCAGGTGCCTTCGCTGCAGCTTTCGTGTAGAGAAAGTTCATCCGCTAAACATTTCACTAACAAACCAAAGGTCTAGGATATATTTTCCACGGTTAGGTTCTTTTACTCCGGAATTTTGGACCACCTGGGGTTCTTTAATGTGCACCTAAATCTAAGTACACGGGTGTTTTCGCATTTCGCCCCCATCGAAATGCGGCCGCCGTGGCCGGGATTCGATCCCGCGACCTCGTGCTCAGCAGCCCAACACCATAGCCACTGAGCAACCATATCGGGAGAGTAATGCGTCGTTGGATGTCGAGTTACTCTAGCTCAAGCTATTCCAGTTAATTGCAGGCAAGTTGAAATCTTCTACTACAATTATATAAGTCCCACGCAATTGTCGGGTGATGATAGACAGCTTAAACAGGAACATATCATCAGAGTTAGGAGGCCGGTTCACTGCACGCAGAAAAAAGAACGCCTCCCAAATCGACACTCTCAAAAAAAAAAAATTGCCTCCATTACACCCTGTGAAAGTTGACGTACAGCGAAGCTATTGCCGACGTTACACAAGCGCCACCACTAGAATGCTTCGCACCGTCGAGATCATTCATAAGAAGCCAACACACAATGACACCAAGGACAGCATAGGAGAAATCACTTGTACTCACTAATCCAATTAAAGAAAATGACAAATTAACAGAAATTAAAGTGGATGAAAAAACAACTGTCCGCAGGTGGGGAACGAACACACGTCTTCGCATTACGCGTGCGATGCTCGTACCATTGAGCTACCGCGGAGCCGTTTTCCCATCCACTTTCTGGGGTATTTATGTTTTACAACTATAGACGTTTTCACGAGGGCGCTTCCGACGGTCTGGCGTGGAGAGTATGTGTCAGTGTTGCCTGTTCGGTCTGGACTGTGAGCTTGCCTTGCGCTTGCATTGCGGAGTGGTAGCTTTCCTTCGATGTTTCCGTTTATTTTTGTCACGAATGACTTACGCTCATAAATAATGGCATATATGCTCATCAAAAGGCTACAGGCCAGCACTGTGCAGTTTATGGGTACACAAACAACCAGCGGAAAATAACGATTTTGGGGGCTAAGTGTGTCCACAACACAGCACTCCGCGAGACCACTGCCGATGTGATACGTTCACGCTTCGCCGGTTTCCCGCATCACCTGAGGACTTGGCATTTCAGTCTAACGTGAACCAATGCACACATCAGTAAAATAACGCATTTTGGTAAACGTTTTCCGGCACATTTCCCAATAGGTTGCGAGAGTTGTCAGCTCTTCGATGCTATATTTTGTCCTATGTAGTGGCAGAGGCTACATTTGTTATTCTTTCAAACACGACTTCATACCAGTGCCTAATACGGGGGTCACACGGTGCACTTTTGATCGTGATCGAGCCCGATCTGGGTCGAATTTCTTGGTTGGTCGCGATTGGATTATATTCTCAATCTGCGGAAGGGACCCAATCGCGGTGGAACATTCCGATCCAGATCGGTCTCGATCGCTATCTAAAGTGGCCGTGTGACACCGGTATAAGACAAATTGGAGCACTCTGCAAGATAACTAGTCGGTAAATACACTTCGCAACAATCTGGAAAAATCGTGTCCTATGGAAGATGTATGCAGACCGTGTGTCCACCCAAACATTGTCTCTGCGTTCACACGCACCCTGCGCGGCACTGTCCATAAAGGTACTTAGCTTCAAATCGAGCTCACCCAACTTTGAGCGTTGTCTATGTGCTTGGGCAGCAAGAGAATGCAAAAACGAACGTGTCAACCTCATCAGCGCGGCCTAGCGCCAGTGCTAGAGTTCGAGAACCGTAAGAACTGTGCGTGGCATAGAAACGCGCTAAATGAGCCTGCGCAAGTAAGAACGCAAAAAACGGTATTCGCATGGGTACGCGGACAATATAGCATCATGCTTGCAAGAATAACAGTAACGAAAAAAATAAATTATTCGCACAGTCGATCAAGTGAAATACTTACGTGCGTGCAGTGACCGCTTCGCTGACCACTAAGCGCTTTTCACTCACGGTCAGTAGTGGTTTACAGTCATATGCATATGCATTTATTCGACAATTGTTAAGACTCGACTTTACTTTATTATGAACATAGCACAGTGAGACGGTGTAAGGGAAACAAGAGAAAGAGCAGAGATGGCCCTAACGCTGCAATATTATTGGCTTATTTCGCTTCAGAGATAGCGCACACGAACAATTCTTGCCGTACGCGATATCTTCAATACAAACTTCGCGCAGGATCTACGTTAAGGTTCACCATGAGCGAAGCTTGTTCCAAATTCAGACATTCGAAAGAAAAGTCATTCCATGTAAACAAACGTAAAAAATAGGTAAACAAATACATCTCTATAACAAGTCCTGTTATAATCCCTATTGGGATTGACAGTATGTATAAATAAATAAATACTAAAAATAAAAATCTAGAACCTGGGCTGTATCAGTTGCGCTGGCATCTGTGATCATTGTCGCGCGTCGGTTCACTGCAGGTACCGCGCTGCTCGATCGCCACGCTTATGCTTTGACATTTGGTTATAAGCACCATGCACCGCACCAGATCCAATAAATTTTGCATGACTGAGCTGTTCAGTTGCGTTGGAAGCGTATGGAGTAACCACCGCATATCTACCAACCACTGACACGTGTCGTCGGGCCGCCAGCGCCTGGTTCTAAGCATTGCCCGACAGCTACGTACGCGCCTGCTTTCGCTAAATGAGGCAACCCTCAACCGCGAAACGTAATCGTGATCAGATTCAATCGATGATACGGTCACATGTGGCCAGCAATAACAATGAAATATACCGCTGATTAGCACGCCAGGTCTCGACGAAGCAGACGCGGCTACCGCCGCTACCGACGACGAAACACCACATCCACTGGCTGGACTTGCTGTTGCCATGGCACACTACACTGAGCGCTCACGCGAGCACGTGAAACATGTAACAAGTCAAGCGGCACAAGTCAAGTGAAGCGGAAGAAAACAATCTAAATAATGCGCGGCGAACATCACACAACCGAAGTGCGGCCGGCCTGCTCTCCCAAGGCGCACAGTCCAAAATGGCGGCATAACATGTTCTGACGCTAGACGTCGCCCGTGTCGGCCAATGTCGCTGCTCAAACGTCGGTTTGTGAAAAGGTCTATAGAAATAATCCTGGGAGTGTTAGCCAGCGCCACCACTCGCAAACCTAAGCGGCAGATGTGGAACATTCTTTGTGCCGCAGGCGTCACGAGCACGTGATCTTTTTGGGTGGTGGCAACTGGTCAATAAACCCACATATGCTACCTGAAGGCATGAACCTTGCCGGATTCGAGCCCTCGTTATGTAATGAACGAGAAGAAAGGGAACCAAGGGGCCCGATTTTTATTAATCATATTATAAGAAGCCAACAAACAATGATACCAAGGACAGCATAGGGGAAATTACTACTACTTACTAATTGAATTAAACAATATGATAAATTAATGAAAATGAAAATGGATGAAAAAACAACTGTCCGCAGGTGGGGAACGAACGAGCGAGTGGTGGCGCTGGCTAACACTCCCAGGATTAGTTGTAGTTGTAAAACCTAAATACCCCAGAAAGTGGATGGGAAATCGGCTCCGCGGTAGCTCAATGGTAAGAGCATCGCACGCGTAATGCGAAGACACCTTCAGGTAGCATATGTGGGTTTATTGACCAGCTGCCACCACCCAAAAAGATCACGTGCTCGTGACGCCGGCGGCACAAAGGATGTTTCACATCTGCCGCTTAGGTTTGCGAGTGGTGGCGCTGGCTAACACTCCCAGGATTAGTTCTAGTTTTAAAACATAAATACCTCAGAAAGTGGATGGGAAAACCGCTCCACGGTAGCTCAATGGTAAGAGCATCGCACGCGTAATGCGAAGACGTGGGATCGTTCCCCACCTGCAGACAGTTGTTTTTTCATCCGTTTTGATTTCCGTTAATTTATCATTTTATTCAATTCAAATAGTAAGTACTAGTAATTTCCGCTATGTTGTCCTTGGTATAATTGTTTGTTGGCTTCTTATGATATTGCCACGTGTCTAGCGCGGCGATGACGACGACATAAGACACATCGGCACTTATGAAAAACATAGCAAGAAGAAGCAGTGACTAGCGCGCGGTATTTTAAAACCGTCCGTTCTTTTTACTGCCTCTGCCGACAAGTGCGGTTGTTCGTTTGTCCCTCGAGCTTTCGACGTCGTGACACTGGTGGAGTGGCTGGGTACCTGATGCTCGGGACGCCTGCTCGGACCCGTACACGCAGTCCCTCTCGACATTACTCCAGTGCACCGATTCAGCCGCCGCCTGTTAGGCCTGAGCCCAGAATTTACCAGCGTTCCAGCTCCGACCAGCATGGACACTCCTACATCGGCGAATCTTCATCCTTCACAGATGACGACAAGCCCTTCCCAGGTGACTCTTCAGCATCCTCTCGTTCCGGATATCGTTCGTGGCGATGCGTTTGAAGACGTTGAGGACTGGCTTGATCAGTATGAGAGGGTTTCCAAAGTAAACGAATGGAGCGCAGAACAAAAACTTAGGCGCGCCTATTTCGCACTAGAAGACAGTGCGCGCACGTGGTTCCAGAACCGGGAAGCGTGCTTCCAAACGTGGAACGACTTTCGACGCCAACTCCTGGATACGTTCTCCTGTTCCAACCGGCGGGATTACGCGCAACAGCTAATCGAAGCGCGCTTCCAGAAACCCAACGAAAACGTCGCTATGTATGCTAAGGATATGAACCGTCTATTTCGCCGAGCTGACCCCGATATGCCCGAGACTAAGAAAGTGCGCCATCTCATGCGCGGAATTAAGGAACAGTTGTTTGCAGGCCTGGTACGAAACCCACCAACCACGGTAGACGAATTCATCAAGGAGGCCACAATAATCGAGCGAGCACTTCAGCAACGATGCCGCCACATGACCGCCTGTCCAATACCACAACGATGAGCGCAGCCGCTCAGAATGCCACCACTAGCAAAAGCTCTCTGCGAGAGCTGATTCGCAGCATACTGCGTGAGGAACTACAAACCCTGGTTGCTCCTTCTACCGAGCCAGCAGTTGCTTCTGTTGCCGAAGTCTTTTCGGCAGGAAAAGGCGGCAAGCCTTTTCATCGCCCGCGCCGTGCCCCGAAGCGTTTCGTCGTCCTCCCCCTCCACCTCCGACCACGCCTTTCCATCCGCGACCTGTTACCACTCCATCGTGGCAGCGGGAGCCTGGGAGACGACCACTAGCTCGCCGAACTGACTTGTGGTGCACTGCCGACCGTCGGCCACTCTGCTTTTACTGTGGGGAACCGGGCCACATTGCCCGTTACTGCCCTCATCGAGACGTCGCGTTTGGAGGCTTTCCACGTTCAGCTTCCCTGCGCTTTGAATACCGCCGTGCCCTGGACGAGGGTTACTCGCCGACCACCCAAGCCGCTTCGCCACGTCGTCGCTGGCAGTCTCCGTCACCTCAACGTTCCGCTTCCCCCAACCGTCCCAGTTTCGCTGACGTCGTCAGAGGCCGTTCCCCCAGTCCTCACCGGGGAAACTAACGGCCGCGACCTCCGGGGGGAAGGTTTCCAACTGTCGAGACACCGAAAAGACCCCCCAACCACCGCAACAAGACGACATGCTGACGACGAGTAATGCCCACGAATGTGTTCGCGCCGACCTCAGCCTTTTTGTTGACGGACATCCCGTAACAGCCCTTGTGGACACCCCAGATGTAGACTGCCACTATGATAGACAGTACGGGCGTTTGCGACTAGCCGAGGACGTGACAATGCCGCCGCGAACCTGCTGCCTTGTGTCTGTTTCTACCGAGAGGCATTACGGTGATGTGATAGCGGGATAAATCAACGTATTGTAGCTCACACGAGGCGTTTTGATTGCACGGGGAATTCTGGCTTTAAATCGTGGGCATGCAGCAGTGCTCCTTACGAACTTTAGCAACGAACGCCGCCACGTCCCGAAAGGCACTGCAGTTGCGTTCTGTGATGACATAGTACAAGTAATTAAAGGACTGCTTCGCTGTGCACGACCAAGGAACGAGTGACAAGACCATTCCGGCCCCGACAACATTGTCCGTCGACGTTTGCTCGGCCCTGTTGCCCGCTGAGAGGCAGCGCCTACTGGAACTAATACAGCAGTTTGAGGATTGCTTTTCGTGTACGTCCAAGGTCAAGCCAACACCACTGACCAAACATCGGATAATTACGGACGATGCCACTAGACCGATTCGACAGAACCCCTACCGTGTGACCCCGAAGGAACGCGAAGAAATACAAAAGCACGTGAAGAAAATGCTCGGGGATGATGTGATACAGCCTTCGAAGAGTCCTTGGGCGTCCCCTGTGGTGTTGGTCAAGAAAAAAGACGGCAGCCTACGTTTCTGTATTGACTACCGCAAGTTAAATCAGGTAACAAAGAAAGACGTCTATCCGTTACCACGCATCGATGATTCACTCGACAGGCTGCGCCACGCACGCTATTTTTCCTCCATGGACCTACGCAGCGGGTATTGGCAAATAGAAGTCGATGAGCGAGATCGGGAGAAAACTGCCTTCGTGACGCCCGACGGTCTCTACGAATTTAAGGTGCTACCTTTCGGTTTGTGTACAGCGCCAGCCACTTTTCAGCGTCTAATGGACACCGTACTTTCAGGTCTAAAGTGGCAAACGTGCTTGGTATACCTCGACGATGTGATCGTTTTTTTCGGCTACATTTGAAGAGCATCTAACCCGGCTACAGGCTGTTCTCCAAGCCGTACGCTCTGCCGGCCTCACGTTAAAGCCTGAAAAATGTCATTTTGGATTTGACGAACTCCAATTCCTGGGCCACGTCGTCAGTGGCGAAGGTGTCCGGCCTGACCCAGACAAAATAGACGCGGTTACAAAATTCCCCACACCATCTAACAGCAAGGCAGTGAGACGCTTCTTGGGCCTGTGCGCCTATTATCGCCGGTTTATTGCGGACTTTTCACGTATTGCCTCACCGTTGACGCGACTAACACGAGAAGATGTTCCCTTTGTTTGGGGCGAACGCGAGCAAATGGCATTTAACGAATTACGTCAGCGTCTGCAAATGCCCCCAGTTCTGGCACACTTTGACCAGGACGCCCCGACAGCACTTCATACTGACGCGAGCAATGTAGGTCTGGGTGCCGTGCTGGTGCAATGGCAAGACGGCTCCGAGAAAGTGATAGCCTACGCCAGCAGAACTCTTTCGCGCTCAGAAGAAAACTATTCAACTACGGAGAAAGAATGCCTCGCTGTTGTGTGGGCGGTTATTAAATTTCGCGCTTATTTATAGGGTCGCTCATTCACCGTCGTCAGTGACCACCATTCTCGGTGTTGGCTGACTAATTTAAAGCACCCCTGCGGTCGATTGGCGCGCTGGAGCCGCAGGCTTCAGGAGTTCAACATGTCCGTCGTGTACAGGTCAGGGAAAAAGCATACCGACGCCAACTGCCTCTCTCGGTCACCTATACAGCCTTCTGTCACAGAGGATCCGGACACAGACGGTGCATTCTTGGGAGTCGTCGATACATTTACCATTTCCCAGCAGCAGCGCGACGACCCAGAACTGCTTCCGCTTATTGATTTCTTGGAAGGCCGAGGCAAAGACGTGCCTCGCCTGTTTGAACGCAGTCTGGCGTCATTTTGTTTGAAGGACAATGTTCTCTATAAGAAGAACTTTTTTCCGACGGGCAGCACCGGTCGTGCCTGCTTAGCTTCGCAATGAAGTTCTCACAGCGTGTCATGATGAGGCCACCTCAGGTCATCTGGGCTCCACACGAACATTGTCCCGACTGCGGCGGAAGTATTATTGGCCGAAGCTCCCAGCCGATGTTAAACATCATGTGCGCACTTGTCCTGACTGCCAAAGACGCAAAGCACCACCCGACAAGCCAGCTGGTCTCCTACATCCTGAAAAGGTACCGGGAACGCCCTTTGCCAAAATTGGCATGGATTTTCTTGGACCATTTCCAACTTCAACTACAGGGAACAGGTGGATTATTGTCACCACTGACTACCTCACCCGTTATGCGGAGACAAAAGCTACCCAGCGCGGAACAGCAGCTGAAGCAGCTCGATTTTTCGTCGAAAACGTCGTGCTTAGGCACGGTGCCCCAGCGGTTGTAATTCTGACAGAGGCCCCGCGTTCACGGAAGAACTTTTAGAAGCAGTTCTCAAACTCAGCGGCACAGCCCACCGGAAAACGACAGCCTATCATCTCCAGACGAATGGACTAACGCAGCGTTTGAACAAGACACTCGCAGACATGCTTTGCATGTATGTCAACGTGGACCATAAGAACTGGGACGAGATTTTGCCTTATGTAACCTTCGCATATAACACCGCTCAACAGGAAACGACTCGCATGACACCATTCAGCTTGGTACACGGTCGCGAAGCCACGACAACTTTGGATGCAATGCTGCCCCATGAGTGCGACGATATCCATGCAGATGCTGAAGAATTTGTTCAACTTGCCGAAGAAGCCAGACAGCTTGCAGCTGTACGCAACCACCACCAGCAAGACCAGGACGCAATGCGGTACAATCGTCAACACAAATTTGTCGCCTACACACCAGGAGAGAGCGTGGGTTTGGATACCCATTCGGCGTAGGGGACTTTCTGAAAAACTACTAAGGCGATATTTTGGCCATACATAGTTATCCGACGACTGAACGACGTGAATTACGAGGTCATTCCCGATGGTGAAGCTTGTTCGCGGCGACGCCAGCAACCCCCCCGAAGTGGTGCATGTGGTGCGCATGAAGCCGTACTTTTCCAAGTGACTCGCGTTTTAGTGTCCAGTACATACATACAGTCAAGTTGCGCATCGGGACGATGCTTCCCTTGGGAGGGAGGCAAATGCCACGTGTCTAGCGCGGTGATGACGACGACATAAGACACATCGGCACTTATGAAAAACATAGCAAAAAGAAGAAGAAGCAGTGACTAGCGCGCGGTATTTTAAATCCATCCGTTCTTGTTACTGCCTCTGCCGACGAGTGCTGACTGTGCGATCGGGTACTTTCAATCCAGCGGTTCACCAGCTTTCAGCATTTGTCCCTCGAGCTTTCGACGTTGTGACAATATGATTAATAAAAATCGGGCCCCTCGGTTCCCGTTCTTCTCGTCGAGATCAATGTATCGTCCAGGACCTCGTTCAAGCCGTTTCCGTTGGCGCTTCAACGCTGCGAACGTGCGACGCCGTGGTGCACGTTCACGGCGTCTATATATACGCTTGCGCTTAACCCGCGTTCTCGAATTACGGTCGCATCACACTCTGCGCGACCGATGCGATGGACAGAGCACCCACTCATCAAGGACAGATACATGGTGTGCAGACGTTCTTTACGGGCGCACGCAGGTGTGCCAAGGTTTATGTATGCACGGTAACGAAGGTGCCATAGAAGCCCATGCGTCCTGCAATGGCGGCTTGTGGAGGCACAACAACGCCATCTACATTTAGTGGGACAAACTTCTAGGTGAAAAAAAATTTACCGTTAATGGCTTGTTGCGCCAAGTACTCTGCTGCACCAGCTCACATCACATCGCTATGACATCGCATATACCATGGAGGAAGGACTGCATATACTGAGCACACAATACAAGTGTAGCGTAGCAAGTGAGAGCGTTCGCCACAACATCAAGTCACAATCTAACGTAAAGACTCCCAGCTATATTGATATACCTCATTCTATAACCGCACACATTACACTGGGGAGCCTTGAGAGTTTTGTATGAATTCAGAGCAATAGGTTCACCAAGATTTTGAACGAGCTAGCATATCCATGAGTCCTTAGTACCAACACATATCTGTTATTTCGGTGTTAAGACAAAGTCAACATTACATTGAAATGATCCGCAATAACCACTTTATTCTTCACTATAACAGCACGCGTGCCACCTGTAGTTTTCTCTGGTACTGAAAACATAGCAAAAACGTAATATTTATTGAAAAGGCAGTTGAAATATAGTTACTTTTTCATGGCAACGGATAAGAGAGTTTTGTCATCACAGTGGTAAATACGGTAATACACTCTGCATATTTCAGCATGCATCCCCACGAGCAAACTTCAGAAAGCCTGCACAGTTTCGTATTCGTAATTATTTGTGGATGGATGCAAGTAGCCTGTGACTTCGCATTTTCCTATTCTAGTGGCATTGTCTATACTGTTTCAAATGTTTCCATTCCAGAAGTATTGGATGCATAATTTTCAACAACTAGTGTTTGCCCTGCGAGATGGAGCCGCGCTTCAATCGCATGGCCATAATTGATGTCGCTGCTCATTGGCTTCGGACCGTATTTCAGCCTCACCTTCGCGACCATGTGAATTGACCTTGGGTGTGCGGGAGCGCAGCATATATGCTCATTGTAGAATACCCTCCGCCTGGCGCAAGTGTGTTATTGAACTAATTCAATTTTTTGAAGTAAAGTGCGTCACAAAATTTGTAAAGTACGTCTTACACACAAGCTGCATAATGATAGCATCGGATTGTAATTTCAACATACGAGAAAAGATAATGCTGAAGCTCAAAATTATGGCTCTTACACGACCCCCTTTGTCGACGCGACGATGTACACGCACGGACGCAGAAAATTTGCCGGGGTAGCCATATACAGCTTCGCAGTAAAACAAGCCTTCGAGGTAGACAATTTGATCAGCAATAACAGCATCAACACCATATCCGGTAATGATGGCCACTCCGCCACAGCGAGTTCCTCTGTGCAGGGGCGGCACCAGGATTTTTTTACTGGGGGTTGTTGCGTACCGAATCGGCAGGGCGCATTCTTTGGTTGTTTCCATCGAAGCATGCCCTTTCACAGCGTCGCCCAGACGGCGACAGTGCCCGACACCAACGTTGACGCGCAAACAAGTGCCCCAAATCGGCAGTGCGCATCGTTTGGATGTTTCCCCCTATGCCACCCCCTTAATCCGCGGCCGCCTACCTGGTGACGCAGCGCGACACCGGCTGGGACGCGATGACAAAGAAGCTCACGACGCGACTACAACCGCCACCCTTCCTGTAAGCGGGGACCAGCGCGAAGGTCACTCTCCCAATTCTGGCAAGATGAACGCCACTGAGAGATAGAAACCAAGTCGACGACTTTCATGGAAGGAGTGTGAATCCCCTGTTTCCAGATTGCCCCGTCCTTGCTTCGAAGGTGCAATATTAGAGGCGGAGTTTTGTAAACAATACGACCCCTCTGATTGGCTGCACCAAGGTCATTAGATTCCCTACTGGGGTCAACTAGGGAAGACGAATGTTTTATAAGCATACACCTTGGGTGCGCTGCAGTGTCCTGACGTGTTCTGATATGTGCTCAGACGTGTAGTGAGCGGAGACTTTCTAAGTGCTCTTCCATGGAGTGGGCTTCCATATTTGAACCCACTGTAAATATGTAGAATAAACCCTTTTTTCTACCGCTCTTACTCCCGGATGTACTCATCCCTTTGGCTGAAGGATCACCGGCTTAAACGCTACCCGAGTGCCAACAAACTGGATGGCCGCGGTGAGATGGACCCTGCAGCCAACGTCAGTCAACAGCATCTGGTTCGCGAGCAACTGGATGACAGCAGTAAGATGCAACATGCAGCAACGCCATTCGCTGGCAACTGATTCATGGACGACCAGATGACCGCGACAAGATGGAGCCTGCAGCCAACGCCAATCGCCAACTGGTTCGCGAGCGGCTGGATGAACGGAGCGCATCATGACTGCACGGTACAGGGTGAGTGCCTGGCTTTGCGCTTGAGTCATCGGATCTTTTAGCCTAGACTTTCTAAAAACCAATGGAGCATGTACAGCTGCCCATTTTGATACTGTGGTTGTTCCGCATCTCAGCGGAAAGCAGCTTTCAGCATTGATCTGAACTAGCTACTAAAGCCAGACCTTGTACCTATGTGGGAGTAATCGGTAAGTGGTGAACTACCGTAATTCGTATCAATTACAGCCGACCCAGGGTTTACGCCTTCTTGGAATTGATTCGATGCGGTGGAGGAGAACTTGGGGACTTGGTGCTACTTCTATGTATAGGCGTTTGGTTTCTGCTATATTTTCCAGGCTTCAAATTCTCTTGGGAAAACGTAATTGAACCACTGGTCGTTTTTTACTTGCATTGCAATTTTTACGGGATTCGCAGCAAGCATTGTGAATAGCTGAGCCAAAGCCTAAGGTAGTGACCATGGACCTGATGAGTTTGACGAAAGCTAACCTGTTGCAGTTGTGTGAAGAGCTCGACGTAGAGGTAGAGGTTGACAGGTCAGAAGCCGAAATTAGAGCCATTTTAGAATACAGCCGTGATCATAAATACTTTGAATACTTCGGCAACTTAATTCTGAAAGAACAAGAAAAGGAGGAGCATGAAGAGCGAGAAAGGCAGGAGTATGAACGAATTAAGCAGGAACGAAACAAAATGGCAGAGGAAGAAAGTAGGCAGGTAAGGAAAGATATAGATGCTCTTAATCAAGAGACTGAAAGATTAGAACAGGGCTTTAAAGTGGAGCAGCAGGTATGTCAGGCACCCGTAGAAGTAGTGCACGGAAGGTGCGAATCATTACCACGCACGGTTATATACTGCTGGCAGAAAGAGAGGTTGATCTTTCTGAGCCTAAATGTACGTACACAGGTGAAGCCAGATCCATAGACCGTGGCGTAGTTGTTGAGGAGTCCGTTGATGGGAACCGGATTGAGCGCGATGAGATACGGTGTCAATTGAATACTAGAGAAGCAGCTAGGCCAGCTGTGGACGATTTGGCACAATTATCCAGGGATTACGTCGCGAAGGTAGCTCTTGCAGAAGTCCGAAGTGACACCTATTCGTCAGACAAGAGCACCAGTGCAGATCTCAATCGGTCAGAAAAGTGCTCGAAAGCACAATGTACGCAGGGCAGTGCAGTTGTGGACAGCTCCCATGTATACGAGCTACTTTGCGCAAATGAAAATAGCTGCATTGTCCCTGAGTGTGTGAAGCTCTCCGCCAGCCGAGGTAGCATCAAGAAGAATGATTTACCCGCAAATCATTCAGACTGTGCGGTTGAGATAGTAATCGTGACCGACGATTTAAGTGTCGGGCAGCACGAGATGCGAGAGGAAGGCTGGAAAAGAGCATGAGAAAATGCGCCAGGATGAAGCGGCTTCGCAAAGTCGGGAATGTGGCAGAGAAGGCAACGCGGCCGAATAAAGGCGCTAAACCCAGTGGGGAGCCCTGTCAAAAAGTTCGAACGGCACGTTTGTTTCTTGGAATGTTTCCAGACAGAGCGCGTCCGAACCACCGAAGGAGGAAGAAGAGAAAGGGCCGTCCAGCGCGAAGGTGGATAAATGCGAAGGTGGCGGGAAAGGGGCAATTATGTGCCTCCTCGTTCGGTTCTTTTCGAGGTATGTTAGGCATGACACTGGAGAGCGAGCCGGTAAGGCGACGCGAATTGGTCATGCGCGGCAGTGAAATCGCAGTGCGATGCGTACAAGGCATGCTGCCTGTTTGTAAAGTGTTGGCGGATTACCTATGTGCCCTTTGTATCCTCTCGTTAACAAGACAGCCTCTCAGACGGCGCCCACCTCGAGTACGGCTTAAAGATATGGCGCCACCATAGGCTACTTTGAAGGAAAAGTGACGCAGGTTTTGTGGAAACATCACTTTGTTTGTTTGTTTCTTTACCTTTAGTGTTTGGTTAAATGTTTTGAGATCTCCGAGACTAGAGATCATTTCGATATGCACGTTTCAAGCTTTGTTTAAATTTTGTTTTAGAACCTTATCGATATTCTGAAAAAGATGGTTCGCGCGCGTTTAAATTTTTGAAACCTTTTTTCGACGACTCGTTTTTTTTTTTAAGCAAATGGTCTTCTTTATTTTTGTATGTGAGATGCGCTTGCAGTGTCAGGTCCAGGCTATTTGTTTGAAGCCTGTAGTGGCACGCTTGGTTATTAGTTTACTTTTCGGTAGTGTTCGCGAGATTTTTTCTTTGAAAGTGAAGCGCGTTACTTGGAGGAACCGTTGTCTAACTTTGCCTTTTACAAAGGCGTTTGTTCCATTCCTTTAAGGCTTGTCTTGCACGGACAGCGTGCAAGACAAGCGTGCAAGCGCTTGCGTGGCTCAGTGGTAGAGTATCCGGCTACCACGCAGAGGGCGCGGGGTCGATCCCGGCGGGAATCGGGTACTTTTTTCGCGTTTTCGGAGATAGCGGTTACGCGGCAGACGCCGCCGGCGGCATCATCGCGACCCGGAACGGCTATTGAAATAAGCCGACAACAGCTTACGCTGTAAAAGAGCCCAGTGAGTTGAAAAATAGCTTAATGAAAGAACTCGTATAGTACACAAGAGACTGAAGAAGACACTCAGGTAAGATTGAGGGCTCTTTCATGTTCTGCCAGAGTTCATATGTGGGGTCATAAGTCAGCGCCTCCTTTATGTTTTTAATGCCAGCCAGATGCGGACAATCCAGCGGTTCACCTTCCTCTCCGATCGCCCTTTCCTAATCCCCCGTCGGTTAGCGTTCACGCCTGCTTTACGGTCGTGGGGGAGAGTGCCCTCCGGGTGGCGCCTCACGATGGAAGTCGGAGGAAGTAATCCTGATAGACGCGTGTAGCATCTACCGCATCCCCTCCTCTGATGATAAGGCACCAGGGAAGACTGACTAGCACCAATCGAAGTGTCGCCGAAAACCGGCTCAGACGCCAGCTTCAGCGCTTCGACGGACAACAGGAGCTACTCCAGGAGTATGACCGCACCATCAGTGAGTACTTCAAAGAAGGTCACGCCGAACGTGTCGACACCTCTCGAGAACCCGAAGCGACGGTTTACTACCTTCCGCACCATGCAGTCATCCGTCGGGAAGCTATCACTACGAAGATACGCGTAGTGTTTGACGCCTCTTCCCATGAACGGGGCGAGTCATCGCTCAACGATATCTTGGACAAAGGGGTGAAACTTGGTGCCGAGCTCTTGCAACTGCTTGTACAGTTCAGGATGAACCCAATTATCCTGACAGCGGACATCCGGAAGGCTTTCCTTCAAATTTCAATCCGACCTGAAGACCGCGACGCTCTCCGCTTTCTATGGGTTGACCGACTGCCCGGCGACGAGGGGAAAATACCTTCCATCGTCGAATGGCGAATGACTCGTGTGCCCTTCGGAGCGTCGTCTAGCCCTTTCCTTCTATCTGCTACTTTGCAGCATCACTTCGAAATGTGGAAAAGGGCTCAGCCAATAATAGCTACACGCCTAAAGACATCATTCTACGTGGACGACCTCGTCATAGGAGCTTCCACTGAAGAAGAGGCCCTCGAAATCTACCGTGCTGCATTAGCCATCTTAGCAGATGCAAGTATGGAGTTGAGAAAGTGGTGCTCCAACTCCAGCGTTCTTTGCCATCAATTCCTGAAGGACAACACTTCTCTCGACACCATTGGAGAAGCCAAAGCAACAACAAAGCTGCTTGGCTTAGTATGGGACCGCGAAGCTGACGATATCGTGCTTACCACCAAAGCCGTTTCCGAGTATGTCGCTGCGCACTCAGCCACGAAACGCACCATTCTGCAGTCATTCGCAAGAATCTATGATCCTTTAGGTCTTATGGCTCCGTTCATCATTCGAGCGAAATTATTGTTCCAGCAGCTGTGGCGTAGGAACTCACCGTGGGATGAGCCATTACCGGAAGACGTCGAGAAACAGTGGGAAGGCTGGACATCCGAACTACCAACGCTCTCCTCGCTGCGAATTCCACGCTGCGTCATCTGTCACAATCCGCGACAGATTTCACCGTTTGAACTTCACCTGTTCTGCGATGCAAGCCCACTGGCATACGGCGTAGCCGTCTACATGCGCTACGAGATCAGAGGAGGAACAGTTAAGGTTCAGCTGCTCATGAGCAAGTGCAGGGTCGCACCGCTGAAGACTACCTCGCTGCCACGCCTAGAGCTGCTTGCGTGCCTGTTGGCTGCCAGGCTTTGGAACTACCTCCGAGGAATTCCAGAGACATCCAGCTGTCAGGGCGTGTTTTGGAGCGACTCATCGATAGCCCTACACTGGATTGCTGCTGACGCGAGACGTTGGGAGACTTTCGTGAGAAACCGTGTTCTCGAAATCCAACGCTTGACTTCGGGGTATTCTTGGAGGCACTGTGCAGGCACCGACAACCCAGCAGATTTGCTCACGCGTGGAGTAGCAGCCCAGTTATTGACGCGCAAGTTTTGCTGGTGGACCGGTCCTACGTGGTTGTCACAGCCCCATTTGCAATGGCCTGCGAATATTTGTTCTGCTCCTTCACCGGAGGCCCTTTCTAGCGAGACCAGTGAAGAGATATCCGCTTGCCCCACCGCAGTAGTGGTACTCTCGTCGCCCCCACACGAGCCATTGCTTGAGGTTGCAAGCTTTGGACGCCTCTCCCGATTACTGCGAGTAACGGCTTGGATCATGCGGTTTCGTCGGAACGCTTCGCAGAACATGCCATCTTGTACCGGACCACTTACGGCGTCAGAGTTGCACCAGGCGGAGATGTATTGGTTGAGGCATGTCCAACACTCCGCATTCGCAATCGAAGTCAAGGCCTTGGAGGAAGAACAACGAGTTCCCAACACCTCCAGTGTGCTGACGCTACAGCCGTTTCTCGACCGTGACAGACTACTTCGTGTAGGAGGCCGACTGCAGCAGCTTAACGACCGAGAGGAATTGAAGCATCCGATCTTGCTTCCTTCAGATCACCGGTTCACCGACCTCTTGGTTGATGCAACACACGTAAGGCTCCTACATGGAGGAGTTCAGCTCACCCTCCTGGACCTTCGGGAACGCTTTTGGATCCTCAAGGGGCGTCGCACAGTGAAGCGCGTTCTGAAAGCGTGCTTAGCATGCCGCCGACGGCGCCTACTTCCCGAAGCTGCCCCTGTAGCACCCTTGCCAAGGGAAAGAATTAGTGAAGCAACACCGTTTGAAGTGGTGGGAATTGACTTCTGCGGGCCACTCTATTGTCGTGCTGAATTACCATCCACTGTAAAAGTGTACATCGTTGTTTTTTCTTGTGCTGTGACGAGGGCAGTACACCTGGAGCTCACCACAGATATGACAGCGCAAGCATTTTTGCTAGCCTTCAGACGCTTTGCAGCACGACGTGGAATTCCTGCTATCGTGCACTCTGACAACGCGAAAACATTCCGCTGCAGCGCCAAGCATTTGTGCTCCCCTGTCAAAGACAACGTTCAAGACTATGCCAGCTCTCACCGAATCCAATGGCGCTTTATTGCTGAATGTGCGCCGTGGTGGGGAGGCTTCTGGGAGCGTGTAATCCGCACAATTAAGGATGCACTGAAGCGTTGCCTGGGACGGAGCAGCTTGAGCTACAACGAGCTACTCACCGTGCTTGCTGAAGTTGAGGCGGCAGTTAACTGCCGTCCGCTCACCTACTTGGAGGATGACGTCACATCCGCAGAAGTTTTGACGCCCTCACACTTCTTAGTCGGCAAGCGTCTCGTCACTTTGCCAACAGAACAAGAAAACCCCGCTCTTATTGCTGACGCGCCTGACCTTCGACGACGAGCTCGGCATCGGGAACAGCTGCTTCGCAGGCTTTGGAAGCAGTGGAAGAAGGAATACCTTCTTTTCCTGCGCTCTGCTCACCACAGCAAGCCTGTGCCGTCATCGAACTTAAAGCCCGACGATCTTGTCGTCGTCGAGGACATAAACACTCCGCCTATGGCATGGAAGATGGGCCGCGTCGTTAAGGCGTTTCAAGGAAGAGACGGTATTGCGCGGTCCTTCCTGATACTACTATCGAACGGCCAGCAAGTGCGACGTCCCATACAGCGGCTTTACCTCCTGGAGGCGCACACGTGCAGCGCGGCCGCGGGAGTGTGATGAAAACTGAAGACGACGAAGAGGAGAGAACGCGTGAAAAAAAAGGCTCGCGCTAGCGCCATCTTTGACCAGTCGGTTCAATAAACCGCTACCGGCGGATGCGCAGTCGCTTCGTTCCTTACAGGAACAGCAGCAGCGCGCGCTCAGTAGCTCATATGCACGCGTGACGCAAGCAGTCGTACAAAGGTAGCGCAAACTCCTCCTCTCCGCGCTGTTTCCCCCTCGCTCCTCCCTCTCCTCCGCCATTAGTGAGCGAAGCGCTCGGCCGCTACCGCCCGCTTCATTTCGTATCGCATGCGGCGCGTTAAAGTGCTTGCTTGAAACGCGACTGTTCTAGGCACATTTTCACAAGGCTGTTCGTACGTAAGATATCTACGTAAGATATGTAGTACCTTCAACTATTAGTAGAATCTGCGTCGCTCAGACGAGGAAAACCAAAGGTAGAAGAAGTTAAAAGCAATCCTAAGCAGTCTTTACTACTGCTGATTGTTTCTCGGAATGGAATGGTGTTCTGTGTACCTGACACATTTACGAAAACAAAGAGGTACTTCAAACTATGCACACACAACCCGGCGGAGACATTTATGCGCTAAATACCCTCAACGTGTTTTTTTTTCTTTTCAAAATCCATCCGCGTGCTTTTCTTTCCACCTCTGTTATATGCCTTGGTTCCTGGGTGCGTGCGCTTGCTTTCTGCGTTTTTCTCTTTAATTGGCGACTCCTTCATTATGCTCATTTATGAGAAGTCATGCTGGTATTTATATTGCTAAAGTGCGTCCATTTTTTCGCTGCAGAGCACAAACCGGGGCTTTGTTTTTTTTTTACTCATTCGTTGGCTGATGGCGAACTCGCGAACGCACCCACCTTCCCGCGTTCATCACTAACTGTGTGAGAACCGCGATCAGAACCTCCCTCAGTAATGACGCCTCCAAATGTCAAGAAATTTTTAATATGTTCAATGAACACACATTTACACATAGTTGAAACAATAAACCCGATTATTTTAGCGAATAAAGAGCACTCTTTCTCGTTCACAAGTTTTTATGTATAATAACACATTGAAACAAAGCAATCATTGCACATTGCATTTTCGCGCATTTGTAAGCGCATACATAAAGATAAAGGCACTCTTTCACAACACAAATATATTCATAATAAGACGAAACATTCAACACAAACAAAACAATTATTGCACATAACATCAGCATTGCATAAAGGTAAGATCACCTTTATGAATTCCTGATATACAGATAAGATAAAGACATTGCAACACAGCAATCATTGCACATTACATACTTGCACATTATTATAGTGAAAACTTGAAACAAAATTATTGCACGTTTGTAACGGCGTCCGTCCTTGCAATACTCCTGCGACTAGACACTTTTGAAGCCAGTCGCATACGGAGGAGCCATATCGCTCGCCGTTTGAGGTTTCGTTTGCCATGAGGAACCGCAAAAAGCTTGGTCCCCTTGGCAATGCTATTCGAACATCCAACAGCACAGCAAGTCAGCATCGTGTTGCAGCCGAGCGCGTCTTCAAAAAAAGTTGTCGCAGTTTCACCTGAAAGGCGAAGCATCAATTGCGATAGCAAACTTGTAGAGAGCTATACGGAGTAATGATATTAGCTTTATCAGCTGTATAAACTTGGACATGCAGCAGCATCGGCAACACGCAGAACTGTTGTCGACGCCATCGGCGTATTGCCCGCGTTCGCTCAAAATGCGTGCGGCGTTAGTGACTGTTTCCGGAGCCTCTGATATAAATAGGCACTGCGTGCCGCAGCTAAACGTCGCCTCCCTTCCCTCCCCCTCCCCCACGGCCTCTCGCTCGTCGGAAGAAGGCGCGTTTGCTCTACATACATGGTGATTGTGAAGGAGAACAGAGACGCCTACTTCTGCAGCCCTTAAGCGAGCACAGCGCAGAACGCGCGTTTGTTCTCCGCTGTGCGTTCACTCCCCGTGAAAGACGCGCCCCTCGCGCCCTTTCACTCGCACATACAGCGTTCGGCGCGCGGCGACGATTTCTTCTCCAAATGACGTCATACGGAACCTCACGGCGACGGCGACGGCGACGCCGACGGCAGAAATCTGCTTTGGAGTGTCCATATAATTGCTATCGCAATAAAATGTAAAAAGCCTACGCTCACGCACAGCGCACGTGTATCCCGGTATTTCTACGCTCACTAATGGCGCCATTTTCCCGCGATAACGAAAGCCGCGCGGGTTTTTCGTCAAGTGTCAAGCCTCGTCCAATGGGAGAGCGCAAAACGGGGAAGAAGTCAGGAGAAGGGTAGAGGGCAGGAGGAAATTCTCTTTTCTTATTTGAACAATGGTTTGCGCTACCTTTGGAGCATACAGGGACCTTAGTCGTACCCTCAGGGTAGCGTCACATCGCGGCAACTCACTGAACTAAGGCGCACCAACGGCTCCCATTGCGGAGCGAGCGATTGCACTGGCATTAAAAAATAGAGGAGGTGCTGGTATAGTATATGCCATTCCAAATGAATCAACGTGGCCATACTTGCGTGGTACGCCTAGAGCACTGCACGGACCCGGAGCGGGCCTGGCAGTCCGAAGCGTTTTTCGGTGAGCCCGGGCCGGGCCCGGGCTTGAAGACGCGCCCTCAAGAAATGGTAAAGCGCTGCAAATAGGCGACGCCAGTAGTCGAGGGAAGGCTCGTCCACGACTGCTTCATTGTTGGCTTGCTCAGCCGCAAGCTCTCAGATAATTATGTCGAAGTCCGAAGCTCGGCTTGCAAGATGCGCTTATGCAAGTCGGCAAGACGAAGATGCAGAAAACGAACACCGGGCATGCGACTCGGTAGACTTGCCTCTGCTTGCCGTAGACGCCACGCGCATCCGTAAAAGGAACGCTGTGTTGCCGGACCGACCTAACTCAAGAGGCTGCCCTTTTTGCATACGCTCATCGCATGAGCGTGCTGTTTGTCCGGCTCGACAAGCCACGTGTAATTTGCTATCTATGCCGCAAGAAGGGTCATTCGAAGTCTTTCGATCGCGAAGTTTGTCGAGGTACTTGTGAATGGCTGTTCACTGTCATTCAATGTAGACTCAGGTTGTCCTAAGCTCATTTCTCGGCATCTCGCCGCAGCTTCATGTCCCAGAAGGCAAGCTCAAGGGTCCCGGTAACCACAGACTGCCTGTCCTGGGTACATAGAAAGCCACGCTTACGTGGGAATACAAGTCTGCGCAAAAGAAACTCTTATGTTTTGGCTTCCATACCAGTTCCTCTGCTAGGCTTCCCTGCGATTCTGGGCCCGGGTGTATGCAAGTTCCTCGACCATGTTTAAAGCTCGCAGGAGCCACCCAGGGAGCTGCTCTTAGGCCCTCGCCTGTTCAAAGGACTCGGAACGGTGCCAGGAGCCTACAAGATCCGCTTGAAACCCAGAACAAAGCCATTCTCGCCAAGCGCACCTCGACGCCTTCCATTACCTCTTCGTGAGCCCAATAAAACTAAACTGGACAAGATGGAAGCAGAGGGGGTGATCCTTGACGTTGACACTCTGAGTGAGTGGTGCGCTGGAATGGTAGCTGTCCCAAAAGGGCAGGGTGATTACAGGACCGGCATTGATCTCCCTAAGATTAACAAAGCCGTTCTTCACGAACGCTACATGCTGCCGACCTTGGAACAATGCCTAGGCTTGCTCGGAGATGCCGAGTTTTGTTTTCAAAGCTCGATGCTACCTCCAGGTTTCATCAAGTCATGCTGTCTGTGGAACCTCTATTGCACATAACATTTAAACCCCTGTTTGGTCGCTACTGCTTCCTGCGGCTGCCATTTGACATTACATCGCCGCCTGAGTACTTCCACAAACAAATGTGTCGAATACTCGAAGGCCCGGTCGTTGACGTGAGCATCATTGATGATATACTCGTTTTCGGCTAGACTCGTGAATAACATGACAAGCGCATCCAGCAACTCCTTGGTCAACTCTCCAACACAGCCATCATGCTCAACCGTGACAAATGTTCCTTCGGCACCAGCAGTGTCAAGTTTCTAGGAGTCATTGTGAGCGCTCAGGGCATTTCACCAGACCCCGACAAAGTACCAGCCATCAAGCGTATGCCACCTCCAGAAGACGTATGTAGTGTTCGTTGTCTACTTGGATTAGTGAATCGTGTGGGACGTTTCTTGCCAAATTTCTCTGACGTCACTGCTCCCGTTCGAGCCGTGCTGCTCAAACACTTTAAGTGGACTTGGGCTCCCGCTAAGCAGTCTACGTTTTCAGAACTGAACGAACTGCTCTGCTCTGAGCGGTGTGTTGCAAGGTACAAAACCATGTACAAGACGACGGTTTCTGCAGACCAGCTCCGTTAGTGTGGGAGATGTGCCTCTACAAGAGCAACCAATGGGGAGAACGTCAAGCACTTACCTTCGCTTCATTATCGCTCACACCGGCAGAAACAAGGTATAGCCAAACCGAACGGGAAACGTTGGCAGCCAGTTGGGCTGCGTATGTACCAGTATGTACGCGGTCTGGACTTCACCATGGAGACTGGCCATCAGCCTATCATTGCTCTCTTGGGTAACATGGGAATCGACCTTTTGCCACCACAAAACCGGCACAATTCCCTCTGAAGCTCATAAGCTTCCAGTGCAAGGTACTCTACGCACGCGGCAAACTCGGGGCTATGGCGGACGCACTCTCTCGGGCACCTGTGGATGCTCCTTCGTCACCGTAGGCTGACCAGGTAAAACACTACATGCAAGAGGTCGTCCACTCCCTGCATGAGGCCTCGTCTCCACACAGTTTGGCGATCTGCGCCTGGATCAAGCAACCAACGGTGAGGCATTCGCGGATGCCACTTCATCTGAAAAAGCATTTGCAACGTAGAGGTAACCTGAGCGTGTGTGAAGGTTGGCTCCTGAAGGACACCAGCGTTGTTTGTCCGTACCTCACGTCTTGATCACACACATTGTGTTGGATTGGCCCTGAAGCTGTTTTGACTGTTCTATGCTACGACAGCTAGAGGAAAATGGTGTGAGTGCGCTTTCTTTTACTGCATACTGCAATCTGAGAATGGGTGACTGCCGCTGTGTTTATTAAACTTTTTTTCTTGATCTTTTCACTTCTGTGTTTGTAGATTTAAATACACGTGCTTTGCCTTTGTTCTCCAGTTGCATTTATTGCACTGTTATGTTATTTTTTTCTGCTCTTGTTACCAACATCTCCTTATGGTTTTATGTACTAAAGGCGTAGCGGAAGAATTTGCAACATAGGGGTAACCTCAGCCACGCACCGATGCATTGCGTCTTTTATTTATGCCATATGCGCAAGCGTAGCACTTGTTGTCGACATGTATGACTTCTTTTTTTTCTCCTACCATGTAGTAGTTCGATGTCGTCGAATTGTAAATAGTGAGACCGGGAATTGTTAAGCTGTTCCTAAGCAGCTTTCGCCCGACTCGGTCCCTTCCTCTCATGTGTTGCCTTTGCTTGCCCATCTGCATCCCCCCCTCCAGTGCGCCATCTCCTCCTGTGCCCTGGCGTGGATGCGCATAGCCGTCTGGACAGTTCAGCGCATACGCAGGCCACGCATCGTATCTCAAGGGTAATCTGCAGCAAGTGCAAAGGCCAAGCTGAAATGGCTGCCTTGATGTTTGCTGTGTTCGAGTGCGTCTAGTGTTGGACGTCGCATAATCTTGTTTCCAAGACATGGTGAAGCGAGAGTCAGCATGAAGCGTTCGCTCCTCGTTGCCGGCGCTCTTCATAATTCTAGCGTTGTGACAGCGAGTATTTGTGGTAATCTTGCTTGTCTGTGTGCACGTCACACCAATTTAATTTGCAAGCAAACGTTTACTTCGATATGTACGGTTGATAAAATTACGAATGTTGCTTTGCGCAGTCTCTGTGCTATCGCCATCAAACCTTTGCCTTTCGGGCGAAACTGCAACTGTTCTTCTTTTTCCCATGGAAGATGCATATCCGTATCTTTTTACACTTTTCCTTGTAATTTGTGGGTGTCATCTTATGGCAGCTGTGTGCACCAAGCGCGGTCAGCTATGCCTGGCGTCCAAGATTTACGCACCATGCGAGACAACACGCGAATCTCGAACGCCGAGAGCCACACCGATGCATTGCGTTTGGTGTGATCTGCACCGCACACATCGGCGCTCAAAATGACGCCATTATGGCCTGACCTTCTTGAAATTTGATCATGAGTGCTTACTGACACGATATAGTCCATCATACATGGTCTAGTAAATTGTGAAATTGTTTTTACTGCTGAAACTCTAAAATCTCAAATTTACAAAATGCGTGATTTAACGAATATTTCTCTGCAAGTACGACTTTGTTATATTGAAATTTGACTGTACTAGCACCAGTAAACGGGCTGAACTACTGTATGCTGTTCGACAACCTAGTGCCAGTAAGTGCACCACTGTTTGGCGTAATAAAAAAGATTGCCGCATAAATCCTGAACATATTGACCCTCTTTGTCTGTGATGAGGCAGCAGTGCATTCATGAACCCAGAAAACTTGCGGTCAAGCACTTTTGATACTTAAGTTAGTCAAGCGAAACGAGGTATTTTGTCCTATAGGCACACAATCTTGATGTGTTCAGATATAATGAACGTGTCCCATGTGTTCAGCTCATGCATGCAGCTTTCTTGTTGTACTTAGCAATAAAATTCACTTTTGAGACATTCTAACTCTGCAGCAAAACTGGTGCCAGCCGGATATTTCTATATATTTATAGCCTATATTAACTTGTGTTGTTTCAGAGGTCTTAATCCGAAGTCCTTTGGGAACTCTGTAAACATAAAAAGGGTGTATATTGTTGTCTCTATAGGTACCTCTAATGCACACCGTCCCCTTAGTAGAAAAGCGTGTTATATTCAGCAGGTTCTTTGATTTTCCTGATTTTATTCAATTTAGCGAATACACACAAAATTGCCGCACGACAGGCTGTTTGAGACACTTTGCACATATTCGCGGGCTTCTTTCACGCTCGGAAAAACACTTTTATGTAGCAGGTATTGAGCAACAAAAACTTGTATCGAAGGTTTTTCATGTTGCTCTACAATTTTCTCATTGACAGTTTTCGTCTAATTAAAATATTTGAGAAGTTGAATAATTAATTAACGCTAATAATATAACTAGACGAAATGCAAAAAAATAATCTGAGTACCTCCAAGCGACGGCAAACAACATTACCGTGGTTCTGAGTGGCTACATGACATTTGCATATTTTAAATCTTGGTGCATGATAGTTGGGACACCCTGTATAGATCTACATATAATAAGAAATTTGCGAATGTATAGAGGTATCTTAAGATACAAATGGAAAGTATCGTATCGGATACAATAATTGCGGTAGCATCTCGTATCTGTATCACAAATACTTGTTGCCTGAGTGTATTGTATCATCATGATAGGATTGCAAAGTATATTTGCCCAGACCTGCCGCCTGATCTGGTTTTTGCCTTTCGGCATAACTTGTCAGCGGTGCAGGGCATAAACACAAAATTTGCACAATAATAAAGTTGGGACCTCGATAGATAGCAAACATAAACATTGCATGAGATAACATATTGCATACGATGAAGGTGAGCACAATATTACGCACCGCTGTTAATTGTATGCAATTTCCTACGCACTGCTTGACTAAAGCTTAACTTTACATAGAGGCCAACATTTTTTTAGCTCCCGTAGAGCTTTGTACTTATTGGCCAATGCATTGTTTTAGAATGTTATACCCCATTCATTGATTAATTCCGGTGGTTCGAGCCAGCATGCATTCATGTGCAGTGGTCAGAGCATGCTACATGTGTTGCCATGTTCCACGTGTTCTCTCCGCCGGTTGAAGAGGAAGCCGACATTCTGGATGAGCTAGACAGGCTGATGGCACAACACTTTGGGGAGCAGGCAGCTGGGGCTGAATTGGCAGCCGTCTTTCCGCAAGCAACCGCGGCAGAACCTGCCAGGCCTATCTCACCCATCCCCAGGTAGGACATCCTCAGCTAGGGCAACTAGTTGGTACAGCTCGACATCCTAAGCTAGGACAAAGAATCAAATGGGGACTCAGGACACAGAAAGAAGAAATGCGATAAGGACAAACGGTAGTATATGTCCCATTTTCTGCACCCTTGTTTCCATCATGCAATCCTAGTCTTATTTCAGTTAGGACACAGGTGATAAGTAGTAGTAACAGTTCTGGCAGTTACCCGCCGTGGTTGCTCAGTGGCTATGGTGTTGGGCTGCTGAGCACGAGGTCGTGGGGTCGAATCCCGGCCACGGCGGCCGCATTTCGATGGGGGCGAAATGCGAAAACACCCGTCTACTTAGATTTAGGTGCACGTTGAAGAACCCCAGGTGGTCCAAATTTCCGGAGTCCCCCACTACGGCGTGCCTCATAATCAGAACTGGTTTTGGCACGTAAAACCCCATAATTTAATTTTAAGTTCTGGCAGTTACACAACCACGAAGAACATGGCTTTTTTCTTTGTTCTTCTTTTTTCTGCTACTTAATTAGGTGCATGGGTCTGAACAAAAGTACTTCAGTAAACGCTTGCTTTAACGAAATTGTTGTGTTCAAAATATTGCTTTATTCGAAGTCTTTCGTGTTCCCTGTTAAAGGGGCCCTGAAACACGTTATCAAAGCCGCGAAACAGTTTGAAGTTACAGTAGTAGACTGTTTCAAAAGTTCTTCAATGTGTTCAGTAGAAGTGGAGTTATTGGCAATAAAAGATTGCCTTTGATCCCCTTTGCGATGCTTCCGCTCCTTCTTCAATGCCTTAATTGCACTGGGAAGGCTACGGTGGAGCGGGGCTAGCCTACAACGCTCTACCTACTGAACGTCACCGTCGTGCGCATTTAAAATTCGAATTTGGGTGTTCGCGTAGACGCCACTACGTATGATTTTGCCGTCTACGACGCAACAAACTCGAAGGCTATCCCTCACCTTAAGGTTGAGTTCACGGTGTTTCCACCCGTGTCTCATCCCTTTGCTGTGCTGATAGCTACGCACGGCTGTGTTTCTTCGCACCAAATGGTCTGAGCAGCTCATTTCCTTTCGCACTTGTCTCTATGGCAATCACACAATTTCCAAGCGTCGAACGAAACGTCGTCTTTGTGTTCGCTTGTGCGAGTACTTCGGCAACGCGCACATAGGCTAAAGATGGAGTTATAGCCATATAGCACAGCGTTATGCCTACGCAGCGCAGTTACGCTATGCCGGCAAAAATTTACAGCTATACTGCAATACTGGCTATACAGTCTAGCGTCCGGCGCAGCCAGCGTGATCGGCGGTGTTCGGCATGGCTGTTGCAAAAATAGAACGTTTCTTATCTCAGGCCATAGCCGCTAGACCAGAGTGCAACGTACGCTGGCTCTGCTTACCGGCACCATGCTGGTCTGCAGTTCGGGTGCACTGAAGTGAGCATCTTGAGTTTGCGCCTGCGCCAAATGCAAAAGTGCTCGCTCGCCGCGCACATGTGCGCATGCTTTGCAAAATTAGCTGATCGCCGCGCTGCTGCGGGACAAACTTTAGGCGATCCTGGGGTCGCCGGTGTGATGCATCTGACTTCGCCGGCCATTGCCTGCCTTGTTGGAAACGGTGGACTATTTTCGCGCTCTAAGGGGTGGATGCCATACCCCACACTCGCGTTAAAAAGATTTCTAACGTTACGAGCTTTGAGCATGAAGGCAACACACATCGAAGGTGTGCAACTCGGGAAGCAGACGACCTATTCCTATCAGATGCTGGCGCTCAACCAGGCTCGCCACGCGCCTGTAGCCGCGTCACCAATCAGAGCACGCGGTTGTCCTCGCCTCTGCGAGCTCAGCGAGCAAGCTACGTGGTACTACGTGCTACGTGGTGCAGACCAGCTTTGTCTTGCACCAGCTTTCCCGATGGATTATAGCCACATCCAAATTGTGCATTTTGAAACGCTATCAATAGGTCACTACGGAGCTATGTCTGCCGAGGCGTCTAACCAGAAGTGGTCAGAAGTGAGTGCATGCTGGCAAGCGTATGTGTAGCCCGACCTGAAGCATAGCGTGGTTAGAGTCTAGTTGAGTGTTCAAAACTATTATAAATTACCGAGATCCGACGGCTACAACGCCAATAAGCAGTGTGACCAAAGTTTAATTCCTATGGGAGCGGCCGTGGTCAAGCGTGAACAAACGGTAGTCGACTTCCTCTGGAAGTACGTAATTATTATCGAAATTCGAAAGAAGATTTTCGTTTATTTCAACCTGTTTATTAAACTGCATCAATAAAGATACACAGTGACAGTACGAAGAGCACACTGATCCAAACGCCCTTCCTGATTGATGTTAGTTATTGGCCAATAGCAGCCACCTATAGAAATCTTGCATTGGACGATACATTCAAGCTCGAAACGGGTGAGAAGGCTTTATTTGAAAAGAGGGTGATTGGGGGAGAAAACGGTGACTTCATGCTCTGCTTGTGAGCTCCACGCGCCGCGCACGTCTGCACATTTGGCTGATATGTTCACAGCAGCGTATGCTATCTGCGGAATTTTTTTCACCAAGCCTTAGGGGTTGGGCAGGACCCCTTTGACGATGACTCTTATAGCTCTGCCGCTTTTAAGAAAATACCGCTTATAATGAAGTGAAGTTTCTGTTCTGATCACTTGGTTACAGCGAAGATTTACTGTATCGTAATTCTCCTAAGTAATTTGCCTTTCTGTGCCAAATGGAGAGACTTGAACTGGGTAACTTATTTTTCATTTTTGCGACTAAATTTAAAGATGGTCGTTCATGCTCATTGACTATGCCTCAGTACATACCATTTGTACTGTCCACACTGTGCTTGTTGCTCGTGACGTAAACAGAAGAGAAAGATTACCGGTGCTGACGCGTCGCTAAACCATTCTGCACCCTGGGTTCATCCATGCATTACTGGTGAAAATGGCTGAGAACAAGCTCAGCTTTTTCTTTTCAACGGTACTTGTTTTATTGCAATGCCATGGACAAGAAGGAGAAATAAACTTTATTGAAAGAGCCGGCAGTTTGGTTTTAGTGGCCTTAGGTGTCGGCTCGAAGTCATTGGACTCGGGCGGCATCTTCGGCTTGCCGGACGCCCCAGAGCTAGTCTTCGAGCTCCGAACTTTTCAGGGCCACCTCCCAGCGGCGGCGACGCCGACGGAGAAGATCCCCGGTGGCCTCCGCAGCCGGGGCGACGGCAGGAATGAGCAAGCTCGAGGCTTCCTTTAATCTGGTAACGCCTGCCGTTATGGGCGCGTCACTAACGGCGGTGGTTTTGGTACCATTGTGGCCAGCACATTCTCAGAGCATGTGTCGCAGCGTTGCTCTGTATCCGCACGCTTTACACGCATCAGTCGGGTATAAGCTCGGGTAACAGTGGCGGAAGACGAGCGTCGACTAATGCGCGAATACCGTGCATGCGACCTTCTCTATTTTGCACGTGCACCACGCTCGGTTACTCGGATGATAATGCGGCACGTCGACAAACGACCTTTCATGAAACTTCTCACCCACAAATACCCCATGGCAACTGCTGTCATCACTGAAGTTTGCACTCAGGCTACATTAAATTTTGCATGGCCACACCACACAAAACGTGGTACTTGTTGCCGCAGAACGCAAGCCAATGATCTAAGTTTTGTATTTAGTCAACCTTAGCCCCGAATAATCGAGCTTCTTTAAAATATTGGTCGACGACACAGATCGGAAAGCCTGTGAACACTCTTATCCCTTGTGGGAACGCTGACGTGGATAGTGGCATAAGAGCCAACTGTGGACGAGGAAGACGATGGACGCGCGAGCAGTGGTGCGAGGAACGCGCGAGCTGCGGCTGGGCGCCCTTGGGCGCGGCCGGCCGAGGCATGGAGCTGCTGCCGTGGACTGCGGGACCGAGTCGTTTTCCAACAGCCTTCATTGCTTTCAAAGATAACTTAGTTTCTTTTTTACGCAAGCGGTGTAAACCTGCAACCTGCCTGCCACGGCCAACCTGCAGTCCTGCGGTCCAGTGGCGACAACTACAAACCAAATCATACAAGCGTCCGACACTAATGCACGCTATTTATCCAGAAATATACAAAATGTAGAGTGTGTGGCAAGCCATGTAAAGTGTGTAGCACCAGAGCCACGCTAGAACACATGCTATGGAAATGCCAGGGACTAATACACGATAATGAGAGCGAGACCTCCACCGACAGCCTCCGCGCGCGATGGCAGGTCGCGCTGCTCATCTCGAACCTAGAAGACCAACTCTGTGCAGTCCATCGGGCCAAGGAAGCCGCCGTGAGACAAGGACTCTTGGCCGTGACCTCGGAGGGTGCCCCAACCCACTAACTCGCCGGACGCAAATTGTTCCGATTCTAAATTAAGTTTTTCTCACTCACCACGTTAACGACGTTCACGGTATCTTGACAGGTGTTGTTCATGTTGGTTAGTGTGAGTATTTCTTGTTCGTTGGGCACAAATACGTTTAGTAGCTAACTTTATAAATTTCCCTAAATGAAAATGTTGCGGAGGACGTTGAGAAATGCCCTATAACAGCATTTAAAGCAACCTAGGATCCGTGACGACCTTTTTTTTTAAACAAAAGGGAAGCTCCCGTGAAATAAATTAACAAAACAAGAATCGCTGTGATCAAAGATTGCGTAAATCTTTACTGAAACCTCGTAAAATACGGGCACTGGGAACAAGCAGCCGCTTTCTTTTCTTGACGCGTCAGCAGCTTTTGGCGCGCATCTTCGGTTCCTATTAAAATGCGAAGTAGTGCGATCTTCTTACGGTTCGCTTTCTGAACCGTTGCAAGACCGCGGCCCTGGTGTTTGCACGTGCGGAATATACACAGTGTACTAGATGGGCGACGTTTACGTCTGAGGCCGCTTTTATTACTGATGCGGGAAAGCGTTGTCACCAGCTTTTTTTTTTTTATTTCTCGGGCTTTTTGTTTGTTTGTTGTCTTTTTGTTTTCTTGTATTTGTCAGAAAAAAGGACTACACAATACTTAGGTTGCTATATACGCTGTTATCGATCATTTCTCTACGCATTCTTTAACCTTTGCATTGGCACCTTATTGAATGAGTAAGGTAATGCATGTTATGTAATTAAACTTAAATATTAGGCGATTGTTCACAATAAAAAAAATGTCGACAAGCATTAACAAAAGCTTATCAACGTACAGTCGGCGCTGTTCGGTTATTTTTATCTTGGCTACATTTAGTGGGCAAATCCGGTATGTAACTTCATAGTGGTTTCTATGAAACCGTTATGGGGTTTGATTTCCAGCTTCATGCTACAGTCGCATGGATGACAATTTTTCCCTGCCATGAATTTTGCTCGCCTTGCGGGATTCCACTGAACTGATTTGCCGCAATCCAACAGTGTTCTGCAAAGTCAAATAAAGGACACCTTTTCTTCATCTGCCTGTATTTCACTCATATTGACCTTTACCAAGCTGCTCCAAAGTGCCGAATTTGCTGCTCCCAGAGCTGCTCCAGGAGGAGAAGGAGGCAAAACTTTATTTTCGTCAGATGCAGAGCTACTTGAATTACTGGGTTTCTTCTGCTAGGCGGTGTGAGGTGGCCGTAAGCCCTTGACTTTCGGTGACCTCCAAAGCCCAGTTGACGGTCCACAGCGGATACTTGTAAGGCCTCGGGCATAATTGTGGGCTGCCTCTTTTCTTGGGTGCGAGGAATATGACGGGATCCAGATGATTTGAATCTGGCGATCAGGTGGTGGATATTTGTTTAGAATTTCCATGACCGGTTTGTAGATTTTGGGACTGGCAAAGTTTCTAAGAGCAGTTTTGGAATCGCTAAAAATGATTTCCGGGGTCGTGCCATTGATAGCCAGAGCTACAGCTGCCTCTTCTGCTTCCTCTGCATGCATGCAACTAATTGTGGCTGCGGAGTGGGCCTGACCTTGATTGTTGACTATGCCTATAAAGAAGGCTTCTCGACTTGGGTATTCCGCAACGTTGACGTGGACTATATCCTGCAGACCCGAGTAGTGTTTACGTATTGCTTTAGCTCCTGCTTTCCTTCTGTCCTTGTGATGTTCAGAAAGCATGTTTTTGGTACAGAGCTTCTCCAAAACTTCCGAGGCCGCTTCCGTCCATCTGCCGTGAGGACCTCCGCTAAGGTACAGATGAGCAATGTTGGCGATGGCAGTGCCACCGCAGTGTGGCACCACAGTGTGGTACCTTTTCTGATGACTAATGGCGAGACTACTGCTTCCGAAATTTGTCTTATTTTTCTTTCTTTTTCTGTGCGAAAATCGCACAGTTAGAACTCGTTTTTCGTATTTCATAATCGCTCGAGATTGCCGATTCCTTCGAGCTTTCGACTAACGGCGCCACCGCACTGTGCGCATCAGTGATGGATCGAGTGCGTTAGGCTGTCTCAGCATATACGAAATGATATATACATTGATTTGTATTGTATATTGATCGATTGTATTTTGATATATTGTATTTGTATATTGTGTAAAGGGGTGTACTGAACAGTTCAGATGGTAGCGTCTGTTCGTAATCGAAAAGGCAGGTGACGCAGAGCAGGAACAGCTGGTTACACGAACGGCTCCCACTCATGCTAAGCACTGGCGATCCGGCTGGCCTACTGGTTGCACTGCAGGCATTGAACAGTCGATCTGGCTGGCCTTGTCCATGTGCTCTTCTTCTTCATTACAATTACCCCCGGTGCAAAAGCGGAGCCATCCTGGCGACTTACAACGTGGAGACGAGCGGTTCATAGAATGGTTTCAGGCGGTGAACGTGGACAATAGCCCGTCCACGGCGGCACTTGTCGAATGTCGGTGTAAGCGGCTCTATGACATAGTTGACCGGAGAGGTGCGTTCGACGATGCGGTATGGTCCATCATACTTCGAGAGAAGTTTTGTCGAAAGTCCAGGCGTAGTATAAGGCACGGACAACAAGACAAGTGTGCCGGGAGCGAAGTTCGGATTCGTAGCGTCGCCATCGCGGTTGTCTTTTTGTCGTTGTTGGTCGTCGGAGGGGAAATGACGGGCTAATTGACGGCATTCCTCGGCGTATCGGGCGACGGCTGATACGGGAGCACACTCGGACGCGTCTGGTGTATAAGGCAAAACCGCATCGATGGTATGGGAAGGGTCGCGACCGTAGAGGAGGAAGTACGGGAAAAATCCCGTAGTACTTTGGGTAGCCGTATTGTATGCGTAAGTGACAAATGGGAGGATGATGTCCCAGTTTGTATGCTCCGATGAAACGTACATGGCGAGCATATCACCAAGGGTTCGATTGAAACGCTTCGTAAGCCCGTTAGTTTAAGGATGGTACGCCGTAGTGGTCCGGTGAACTATGCGGCATTGAGCAAGCAGAGCTTCAACCACCTGCGACAAAAACACGCGGCCTCTATCGCTCAGCAGTTCCCGAGGCGGGCCATGACGAAGAATGAAACGATGGAGCAGAAAGGATGCAACGTCACTGGCGGTTGCTGCAGGTAGAGCGGCGGTTTCGGCATAGCGTGTAAGGTGATCAACCGCTACAATAATCCATCGTTTGCCAGCAGGTGTGAGCGGTAGCGGCCCGTACAGGTCAATTCCCACATGGTCGAAGGCACGAGCAGGGCACGGAAGCGGCTGTAATAAAGCGTGGGCCGGATGAGGCGGAGATTTGCGGCGTTGGCATTGCGGGCACGAGCGGACAAACTTTTGGACAAAAGTAAAGATTCCTCGCCAGTAGTAACGTTGCCGCAAGCGCTCATACGTCTTCAAAACGCCGGCGTGTGCACATTGTGGGTCATTATGGAAAGACGCGCACATGTCGGAACGCAAAGACCTGGGGATAACTAGGAGCCACTTGCGACCATCGGGCTGGTAGTAGCGTCGATACAACAGGTTATCCCGGACAGCAAAATGGGCAGCCTGGCGACGCAGGGAGCGGGAGATGGGAGATGCTGGCGAGCCAGAAAGGAGATCCAAAAGAGAGGCCACCCAAGGATCCTTGCGCTGTTCTGATGCGAAGGTGTCGATGTCGACCGACGACACCGTTTCAAAGGTGGAGTGGGAAGCAGTGTCGGCTGGCAGCCGAGAGCGGGACAGAGCGTCAGCGTCCGTGTGCTTGCGGCCTGAGTGGTAGATGACGTGTATGTCGTATTCTTGAATTCGAAGAGCCCCGGGCACGGCGTCCAGACTGGTCTTTTAAAGAGGATAACCAACGAAGGGCGTGGTGGTCAGTAACCACATTCAAAGGTCTGTCGTATAAATAAGGGCGAAACTTCCCGAGTGCCCAAACGATGGCCAGGCATTCTTTTTCTGTGTCGCTGTAATTGCGTTCCGCTTTGGTCAGCGCACGACTGGCGTAAGCAACGACGTACTCGGAGTAGCCAGGCTTGCGCTGCGCAAGGACAGCACCAAGGCCAATACCACTGGCATCGGTATGTACTTCAGTTGGGGCGGTGGGGTCGTAGTGTTGCAGTATAGGCGGAGACGTCAGGAGATGGCGTAAGGTCACGAACGCGGTGTCGCATGCAGGAGACCAGGAGGATAGGTCGTTGGCGCCACTTAAGAGTTGTGTCAGAGGTGATATAATCGAGGCAAAATTGAGAACAAAGCGTCGGAAGTAAGAACAGAGGCCGATGAAGGCGCGCAGTTCTTTGAGTGTCTTAGGTTTAGGAAACTCTGCCACAGCGCGAAGTTTTGAAGGGTCGGGGCAAATGCCGTCTTGGGATACGACGTGACCTAGAATCATGAGCTTCCGCGCGGCGAACTGGCACTTTTTCAAGTTCAGTTGCAGGCCTGCCTTGGTCAAGGACGTCAACACTTGCCTAAGGCGGAGAAGATGCGTGCTGAAATCAGGGGCGAACACAACGATATCGTCGAGGTAGCATAAACACGTGCTCCATTCTAGGCCGCGCAATATATTGTCCATCATTCGCTCAAACGTAGCAGGCGCATTGCATAGGCCAAATGACATCACATTAAATTCGTATAAACCATGTGGAGTAATGAATGCGGTTTTAGGGCGATCAACTGCTGACATCGGGACCTGCCAGTAGCCCGAGCGTAAATCCAATGAAGAGAAGAATTCAGCGCCTTGCAAGCTGTCCAGAGCGTCGTCAATGGGCGGTAGAGGGTACACGTCTTTTCGCGTTATCTTATTAAGACGGCGATAATCGACGCACAACCGAATGGAACCATCTTTTTTTGTGACGAGAACCACCGGTGATGCCCACGCGCTATGGGAAGGTCGAATGACGCCGCGCTGAAGCATGTCGTCGACGTGCTCACTGATCACCTGACGCTCCTTGGCTGAGACGCGGTGGTACGGGCGCTGCCGCAAAGGCGCGTTGGAGCCAGTGTCGATGTGGTGGCTGACGGTTGACGTGCGGCCCAGAGTAGGCTGAGCGACATCAAAAGAAGAACGGAACTGGGCAAGCAGGTGAAGAAGCTGGGAGCGCTGCTCGGAAGTAAGGTCGCCGGCAATGAAAGGTGTGAATAAGTCAGGTGATGGCGGAGCGGAAGTGGAAAGTGCACAGAAGTCAGTGAGCTGTGCATGCGAAGCATCCGGCACGTCGGTAATAAACATGTCATCAAGAGGCTGAACACGGCCAAGTGCTTCGCCGCAAAGAGCCTTCACGGCTGTAGGAAGGGGATTGCAGACAACGATGGAGCTGAAACCGGCTGAAATGTCAAGCGTGGCGAAAGGGAGGGGAACATCTTTGCGGGTTATGAAGAGTTCCGAAGGAGTGAAGAGGACAGCGCCTTCAGAGACAACGCTACAAAAGACGGGAACAACGGCAGACGAGTACGGCGGTATGGCGATGTCTTCCCGAAGGACTAGCTTAGCGGGAAGAGATGTGGCGTCGACGAGGGGCACGTCACACAGAGGCGATAATTCGACTTCAGCACGCGCACAGTTCATGACAGCGTTATTTCGCGAAAGAAAGTGCCACCCGAGTATCACGTCGTGAGAGCATGACTGCAGAACCACAAACTCCACAATATAGAGAACGCCCTGAATAATAACTCTAGCTGTGCATGCTGCTGAAGGCCGAACTGGCTGGGCGCTTGCTGTGCGAAGGGAAAACCCAGAAAGTGGCGTCGTAACTTTTCGTAAAGCGCGAGAGAGGCGTTCGTTTAGGACAGACACGGCTGCTCCAGTATCAATTAGCGCAACGGTAGAGACGCCGTCAACAGTAAGGTCGACAACGTTCGCAGGCGACAATGGACGACTTGTGCAGATCGATGGCGACGCAGTTCCTGCCTCCTGAACTGCGGCGCTTAGTTTTCCTCTTGCGTGGGTGAAGAGAGCCGACGCATCGGGGACAACGAGCGGCGACGCGGGGAAGGTGAACGACGTGTAAGGACCGGGCGCTCGGCTAGTGGCCTGTTCGACTGCCGACTAAAAGAAGTGTCATGGAAACGTTGCACGTCGGCGTAGGGAGGCGACTGCGCAAAGCCATCAGAGTGCAGCATGCGGCGGCGGCAGAGTCATGCAACATGGCCGGGAATACCGCAGGCACAACATATGGGCCTGTTGTATTGCGTACGCCAAGGATTAGCAAAGGCAGGAGGAGGTCGATGAACGGGATGATGAACGGGTGGTAGCGGCCGTGGATGTAGCGCAACGAGTGGTTGACGAGGAGGCTGCGCGGCGACGGATGCGTAAGTGGCGCTGCGACAGGGGACTGCTGATGCTGCATTGGGAGAGCCTCAGCAACTTTGTCTTCAATAACCAGCCGGAGCGTCGGAGCGAGCTGTGTAGGAGGCTGTTGCGGCAGCGGCTGCTGTTGGGGTAGCTCAGCGAAGGGTAGTAGAGAAAGCTGTCGTGCAACTTCCTCCCGCACGAAAGCTTGGATTTGTGTGAGCAAGAGGGAGCGATCAGAGAATACTGTCATGGAAGAGAGGGTCTCGTCAGCCACTGAGGGGCGCCTGGTCTAATTGCGCTGCCTCCTGAACTCGTCGTAGCTTTTGCACAAGTTTATGAGCTCTGCTACGGTACGCGGACTCTTGGCGATCAACATTTGGAAGATGTCATCGGCTATGCCCTTCAAAATGTGTTTCAATTTGTCATTTTCGGGAATAGAAGCATCCACACGCTTGCATAGGTCGAGAACCTCTTCGATATAACAGGTGAATGTTTCACCAGGTTGTTGAGCTCGCTCTCGTAACCGCTGCTCGGCGCGCAACTTGTGGACGGCGGGGCGACCGAACACTTCAGCGAAACTGGTCTTCAACGAGGACCATGACTGAAAGTCGGCTTCGTGATTTTTAAACCACAGGTGAGCCACTCCCGCAAGGTAGAAGATGACGGCATTTAACTTGGCGGTATCGTCCCAACGATTGTGCAAGCTCACCCGTTCATAGGTAGACAACCAGTCATTGACGTCTTGCTCATCCGTACCGCTGAAAACCGCGGGATGGCGGAGTGGGAGAGCGCCAGAGCAGGCAACGGAGGGTGGCGGCGACATCGGCTGGGGAGAGTCAGGCATGAAGGAAGGCAGAGTCCGAGACCGGAGTTCCAGGGTGTAAATGTTCTTGAATACCCAGTACCTTCCACCAATTGTAAAGGGGTGTACTGAACAGTTCAGATGGTAGCGTCTGTTCTTAATCGAAAAGGCAGGTGAAGCAGAGCAGGAGCAGCTGGTTGCACGAACGGCTCCCACTCGTGCTAAGCACTGGCGATCCGGCTGGCCTACTGGTTGCACTGCAGGCTTTGAACAGTCGATCTGGCTGGCCTTGTCCGTGTGCTCTTCTTCTTCATTACAATTTATTTGATTTATATTGATGTTTATGATTGGGAAGAAACTGAACAAATACCATAGCTCTAACGTGTTCAATTTGTAATAAAATGGAACTTCAGTGTTCAACATAAAGCGGATCAACCACAAGGATAATGCACAATATCTGGTGCCTTGATGATCTTGGCTCCATCAATAGTGAAGTGTGGTTATCCCTCACTAACTTGGTTCAGCAGGATTGAGTTCTTTGTGGGAGCAAGTAAAAAGTGTATTCTCAGTCTTTAAAAAACTAGCTTCATTGGCTTCGTCACAGAAAAGAAAAGCCGACTTCAGCGACGAATTAAACGATTCCAAAAAGTGAAACGTTTGTCTGTTCGAGTAAAGGCAACCTTTGATTTATAAATGCGCTCAGCTTGTGATCAAAGAGTGAAAATAAAAGTGGGAGCAGTGCAATACTAGAATGGCTTGGAGGGGGTTAGACAATGTGATGAGCAGCAGCACTCTTATAGCCACAGGCGATTATATTGGAGCCACCTGCTGGCGTAAAGGTGTCTGCAGCTATGACTCCTTCACGAAGCGACCTTTCTTATATTTGCCAAAAAGGGGTCATGTGGCACAAGAACGCAAATAATTTATTGCCCAGACACATTTTCTCGAGATGTTTCTACCCACTCTAGGGTTGCCGGTCCATTTCAAGTTTTAAGGTAAAGTTATTTCTCAATTTTTGTAAATGATTTCAGCTATCTCATGCAAGGCAACAGGCAGAGAGAAATCGAAAACGCTTTCTCTGCGACATGACACAAACACGGAAGACACATGCTACCCTAAGAGGCATTACACCGAACACGTATTTCACCTGCTTTATTTACATACCCTAGAACAATACCAAAAGTTCTACTCTTATCGTGAGAATTAAATCTGATAAGCCAGCACCAGGAGCAACAGGGAAAGACGAGTGTCCCCGCACCAACTCGTCGTCAGGTCATGTATTTGGATGCCGTCTGCTAGGAATGCCCCCTCTTCCTCGCACGCATCGTGAAAGAAGCCGGTCACCGAGACTGGGACAGACTGCTGTGGGGGCGCCGACTGAGGCGAGTCAAGCCGAGCCGTCCGACCCGTCAGCCGGAGCCGAGCCGGAACGGAGGGCGGCCGGCGACGAGTCAGAGGAGCCTGCCGTTCCCGAGGGCGAGCTGCCCGCAGCTGCTAACGCTGCTCTGGTCCTGCGAGACGTCGATGCTGCGGCACAGCCTCCGCGGGAACCGACTCCTGCAGTGCCTCCCGCCCCAAGACCAAGTTAGTTCGCAAGCCACACAACACAGCACAGCATACCATGACATTGACAGTGCAGATGTGCGACAAAAAATTGACAGCACAGAGTACGTGTCTCCACTTCTTGGCTTTGCCTCGAGTGTTTCCCACGTCATATCATCATGCCAGTAAGCTCAACTATCAACCATATTGCAGTGCAGCATTAACACTGGCAGCAGAGCCATCTAAATGACATTATGAATAATCGCATAATGGAGATAGCTTTACTTCATAAATCCAAGCCAAACGAAGGGATTTCAGAGCAACGTGGAAACTTGAGAATAACAGTGGCTGCACTAGGAAAGCTTTGGTATGCTACCAACATTCTAAAACGGAGGGCTTGTCTTCGTCAGGACGGCAACTACTTTTCGTGCCCAGATGTTTAAAGCCCCTTCTCCCACAATTGGCTCAGGTTCCTAAGTGGGTATAGGCTGAGTGAGGGAAGCACTTAAACCTTGATATTGTAGTGGCCGTGCAATATAATCATCATCAGCCTTTATTTTATGTCCTCTGAAGGACGAAGGCCTCTCCCTGCGATCTCCAAATACGCCTGTCTTGCGCTAGCGCGTTCCAACTTGCGCCTTCGAATTTCCTAACTTCATCACCCCATCTGGCTTTCTGTCGACCTCGACAGCGCTTCCCTTCTCTTGGTATCTATTCTGTAACTCTAATGGTCCACCGGTTATCCATCTAACGCATTACATGGCCTGCCCAGCTCCACTTTTTCAGCTTAATATCAACTAGAATATCCGTTATCTCCATTTGTTCTCTGATCCACACCGCTCTCTTCCTGTCTCTTAACGTTAGGACTAACATTTTTCGTTCCACCGCTCTTTGTACGGTCATTAACTTGTTCTCGAGCTTCTTTGTTAACCTCCAAGTTTCTGCCCCATATGTTAGCACCGGTAGAATGCAATGATTGTACACTTTTCTTTTCAATGACAGTCGTAATATCCCAGTCAGGATTTGGTAATGCCCGCCATATGCACTCCATCCCAATTTTATTCTTCTATAAATTTCTTTCTCATGATCCGGGTCCCCTGTAAGTAATTGACCTAGATAAACATACTCCTTTACAGGCTCTAGAGGCTGACTGGTGATCCTGAATTCTTGTTCCTTTGCCAAGCTATTGAACATTATCTTTGTCTTCTGCATATTAATCTTGTTTTATCTCTTGTTAACCACACAGCTTGTTAACCACACAGCAACCTTGTTAACCACACAGCTTATTTCGATGGTACACGAGATATCGAGCGTACTTGACGAGTCCGGTCAAATGGACATTCTGTTTTTAGACTTATCGAAAGCTTTCGATAGAGTGCCTCATGGAAAATTATTGCATAAATTAGAGTGTATAGGGTTACCTTTGTACATTATTCATTGCATTGCCTCGTACCTAGCCGATAGAAAGCAGTTTGTGGAAATTGATCATTGTCCGTCTAGAGCGCTGTCTGTTACCTCGGGCGTTCCACAAGGGAGTGTTTTAGGTCCGCTATTGTTTCTATTTTATGTGAATGATTTGGTGAATGTAGTTCCTCATGATGTATCTATAAGAATGTTTGCTGATGATTGTGCTGTTTTAAAGAAAATATCATCCACAAATGATCATTTCTTGTTGCAAAAAACTCTTTTGGCAATCGATGATTAGTGTATGCGTTGGGGTATGGCATTAAATTCGGAGAAAACTGTACTTTTACTTGTCACAAAGAAAAAATGTCCTAGTCCTTTTTCTTATGAACTCCATAACCAGCCTGTATTAGAAGTTTCCAAATATAAGTACTTAGGCGTGACTCTAACTAATAAGCTTGCTTGGTCAGAGCATATGTTGGACCTTGTTTCATCAGCCCTGCGGAAGCTATGGTTCCTTAAAAGAAAACTTAAACATGCTCCAGTCAGTACCAAAATGTTAGCTTACAATACATGTATTCGGTCAAAACTAGAGTATGCAGCCGAAGTTTGGGATCCTCATTTTAAGAAAGATGTTATGCAACTCGAAAGAGTCCAAAGAAAGGCAATCAGATTTATTTTTGGGAGATATAGAAGGCAAGATTCGCCATCCTTATTGATGCAGAAGTACCATGTGCCGACTTTCGAGGCTCGCCGGAAAATGAGTCGTCTTGGTTTTCTTCAAAATTGTCTTGCAGGGAATTTACTAAGTTAATACTTCCAAATTGTATAAAACCTTTAACTACAAGGACAACTAGACATAGTCATGAATACTCTTTATCGCCAATTTTCGCTAGAACCGATGCACACAAGTACTCTTTTCGCCACGAACGGTGTCTGAATGGAATTCTTTGCCCCCAAAAGGTTTTTGAATCCGCCGATTTTATGAATGAACTCGGGTCTCACATTGTAAGCTTCGATGGTTGAACATTGTTACGGTCTTTGTGTTCTCTTGATTTTTGTTGTTGTTTATCTTCGTTACATTGTATTTATCCTTTGTAGCCCCTCCTGCTAGGGCCAACTTACTGGCCTGCAGTATTGTGTAAATAAAAAAATAAAAATAAAATAAAATAAACAAATCTTCAACCCCACTCTTACACTTTTTCGGTTAAGGTCCTCAATCATTTGCTGTAATTCGTCCCCATTGTTGCTGAATAGGACAATGTCATCTGCAAACCGAAGGTTGCCGAGATATTCGCCGTTGATTCTGCCTCCTAAGCCTTCCCGGTCTCAGAGCTTGAATACTTCTTCTAAGCATGCCGTGAATAGCAATTGCAGTGAATAGCAATAGCAGATTTTGTCTCCTTTCCTGACCCCTTTCTTGATAGGTAACTTTCTACTTTTCTTGTGGAGAACCAAGGTTGCAGTGTAATCCTTGTAGATATTTGCCAATATATTCACGTATGCATCCTGTACTCCATGGTTGTGTAATGCATCTATGACTGCTGGTATCTCTACTGAATCAAATGCTTTTTCATAATATATGAAAGCCATATAGAGAGGTTGATGGTACTCCGCAGATTTCTCTATTACCTGGTTGATGACATGGATATGATCCATCGTAGAATATCCCTTCCTGAAGCTAGCCTGTTCTCTTGGTTGGCTGAAGTCAACTGTTGCCCTGATTCTATTGAAATTACCTTGGTGAATATTTTATACAATACTGAAAGCAAGCTAATTGGTCCATAATTATTCAGTTCTTTAACGTCTCCCTTCTTATGGATGAGTATAATGTGGGCGTTCTTTCAGCTTTTTGGTATACTGGAAGTCGTGAGCCATTGGGCATTAAGGGCCGCAAGATTTTCAAGTAAGATATGTCCTTCATCCTTGAATAAATCGATTGTTATTCCATCTTCTCCGGCAGCTTTTCCCCTGGTCATGTCTTTCAAGGCCCTTCTAACTTCATCGCTAGTTATAGAAAGGGCCTCTGTATCCTGTTCATCCCTACTTCGAATGAAAGTAGCTTGGCTGCTCTGGGAAGGGTACAGCTCAGTATAGAATTCTCCTGCTGCTTTTACTATGTCATCGAAATTGCTGATGATATTACCATGCTTATCTTTCAGTGAATACATTTTGCCTTGTCCTGTGCTTAGTTTTCTCCTCACTGATTTCATGCGGCGTCCATATTTTACTGCTTCCTCAATATTTTCCGCGTTATAATTTCGGATATCCCTCACTTTCTTCTTGTTGATCAGTTTCGACAGTTCAGCGAACTCTATCTGATCTCTCGAGTTTGACACTTTCATGTTTTGCCGTTTCTTTATTAGGTCCTTTGTTACTTGGGAGACCTTATCTACTGGTTGCTTTGGTGCCTTACCTCCCACTTCAATTGCTGCTTCTGAGACCAACCTAGTCACGGTTTCCTTCATTACCTCTATGTTGACTTTAACTTCCTGTTCTAAAGCTGTATGTTTGTTTACGAGCACCACCCTGAATTGGTCTGTTTTCACCCTTACTGCGTCTAGGTTGGCCTGTTTCTTTATGACTAACTTTATTCTTGCTCTTTTCAAATTGAGAGAAATCCTAGACCTTACTGGCCTATGGTCACTGCAGTTTACCTTACCTAACACTTCTACATCCTGCACTATGCTGTTATCGGCAGAGAGTATGAAATCTATTTCATGCGTTGTTTTTCCATTAGGGCTTTTAGAGGTCCACTTCCTGTTGCTACGATTCCTGAAGAAGGTATTCATTATTCGGAGCCTATTCCTTTCCGAGAATTCTAGCAACATCTCTCCTCTTGCATTCCTAGAATCGATGCCGTAGTTGCCAATTGCTTGCTCGCCAGCCTGCTTTTTCTCCACTTTTGCATTGAAGTCACCCATGACTACAGTATACTGAGTTTGCACCTTTCACATTGCTAATTCAACATCTTGATAAAACTGTTCTATTTCTTCATCATCGTGACTGGAGGTTGGGGCGTAGGCTTGTACAACCTTCATTTTATACCTCCTATCCAGCTTTATTACGACGACTGCTACCCTCTCATTATAGCTGTAGAATTCATCAATGTTGCCCGCTATGTCCTTATGGACTAGAAATCCTACTCCGAATTCTCCCCTATCTGGAAGACCTCTGTAGCAGACGTGGCCGTTAGTCAGCACTGTATAAGCCTTACCAGTTCTTCTCACCTCACCAAGAATAATAATATCCCAGGCAATACCTGATAATTCTCCAAATAGCCCTGCTAAGCTAGCGTCACTCGATAGGGTGCGCGTGTTCAACGTTGCCAGATTCAGTTTCCATTGGCGGCCTGTCCGGATCCAGAGATTCTTAGCACCCTCTTCGGCGTCGCAAGTCTGACCGCCGCCTTGGTCAGGTGCTCCGCAGCCGTTAGGGAGTCATTTAGGATGTAGCGGCCGAATACTGCACCGGGAGGCCAATTCCTGTTCTGGTGAGGGAGTGACTTTGTCGAAGCTTAGTGGGCCTTCCTAATTTGGTTGCACCTTGACTAGTGTAGCCCCACTGGCTCTCGGCGATATTTTTTTTGCCCGCGTCAGGTGCCACTCCATGCCTAAAAATGTAGTGGACTGGAGGAGGATTCGGGCTTCCGACCTTCAGATTACTATACTATAAATCGGGCAGAACATTATCCTAAATAAATGGTCATTGAAACATCATATGCGGCACAAATGGAAGGACGGCCTGTTCGTACTCTACATCCGTTATTAACGCACGTACTAGTGCCACTGAGAGCGTCGTTGATTTCACGGATGTACTATCAGACTCGCTCTCACTTTGCGGCCAAAACGCTTGCGTGCGACTAAAGCAAAAAAAATTATAGAACAGAACACTACACGTCTATGCATACAACACCAAAATCATCCAACTTAACTGCAGAATGACCCTAAATAATTGATAATTGAAATGTTATATGTTCGTACTCTACATCTGTTATTAACGCACGTAATACTACCACTGAAAGCCTCTTCGACTTCACGGATCTACTATCAGAGTCGCTCTCACTTTGCGGTCAAACTCTTGCGTGCTACTCACGCAATAAAGAAACAAAATAAAAAAAACTTGCGCAAATAAGGTGTTCAAGACTACGAGAAGATTCGCGCGTATTCATAAGTACTTCCACGCACTAAATGAAAGTCCAAGGCTTCCGTCTTCTAAATACACGTGTGAGACATGCACAGCCTTAGACATACGCTTATATAATACGTCGAATAAAAAAGAAATCTGTAGAGTATACCATTACTAAAAGCGATCCGCGCACTTCGTTTCTAAGGTGCGGTATTCTCTACGGTGTGCGGGAACAACCACCCGGTGATTTCTAAAATCAGCTGAAGTAAACTGCAGAATTACCAGTATCTAACCTGATACAGTGTTATATTCAGAACTTGCAAAATCCGAAAAGAAAGTCTTAGTTTAACGGAAACTCGCGCGAACTATCTACATATCTCTGCGAAAAAAAAAAAAAAACACTGACGTTATCCTTCCTCGCGCGTTCAGCTGTCACGTTTCCTGAGAGCAAACATCAAATTTACTCGAAAATTTATCTGCCTCTACCACGATCAGAAGAGACCAACACTGCCCTCTGCCTAACAGTACGTTCCTAAAACTCAAAGTTGTTCCAGAGTATCCTCATAGAAATGAATAATAATGAATGCAACTTAACAAACGCGCCTCAAAAGAAAAGCACAATTGGCTTCGTTATAGTGAAAAATTGTTTTAATTGAAATTCAATGTATTATGCAAATAGGTTCAGTTGCGATTATAGGTTTTTCTTGCACGGAAGTGCTCGCACAAGTTTCTGAATTATCTGGCAACTGGAAAAAGCATCTGAATGAGAAAAAAATATATTTTGTTGAATTTGAGAGCCGGTAACGAAAGATACGGTTTCGCGCCGTCTCGACGATATCTCCACTCCGACGGTAGGAAGCGAAGAGAGCCATGCTTTCGCATCCGCTCCACCCCGCGGCTCATAGTGCGGAATGCGGAAGACACTATCAGCACTAAACCCGGGGGAGACATCGCACAATGCCACACCATATGAGCTCGCCCAGTCTTTCAGAGCTCCCACAGTTGAGAACAGTCTTTTGGTATTGCGGGATGATGCCGGTAGGGTGAAGAATTTTTTAGCCCTGCAGCTAAGGAAAGGGTATTTGGTTTCGTCCAATTTTCCGTAATTAGGGGCGTCTTCTTCAGCAGGCAGCGGTTAATTCAGATAAACGTCAACTTCGGTCTTTCCGATTTCCAAACCCGAATCTACCCGAATTTCGAGCTAAAATTGGTGGTAATGTTGATTTGAAAACGGCTGTTTATATGCCAATTGTGAAAGAAAAAAAGAATTGGTTGATCCCTCTTCGGAAGAATTGGCCATAACACGAAAGTGTAACGGGTTTTCTACAAAGCAGTGGCAGCTCGATTGCACATTCACGAATAATCCATAAATGTGCACAGTTTTTATAAATCATGCAGATTCGCTCGGAGGGTGAAGCAATGACAGCGATAACAATCACGCGAGGTCAGTGCTGCTGTGCAGTGTAAACAGCACCCTGGGAGGTTACTAGGCGTGGGTGAGTGTGTATGTCACGGAATGGCATCATTAGAACTCTGGAGGCATCGCGTGCATGCACTCAAACTCATGTTCAAAGGTGAGCAAGACTATTCGAAGCACCATCATCGTTACTACCCTTATAGGTGTCCAAGCTGCTGGCCAGGATTCTGCATAATTACTCAGTGAGTGAGGAAACATGGTACCCAAATACAGTCTACGCTCGTTACAATGGACCCGCGTACAACAGACTTTCGGATGTAACAACACTTCCGTTGTACAGACTTCCCTTGTAACGAGCGTACACTGTATTTGGGTATCATATGTTTCCTCTCTTGCAGGCGCAAGGTGGAATATGCTAGCGGAAGACAGGGGTAATTGGAGATCGCAGGGAGAGGCCTTCGTCCTGCGGTAGACATAAAGATAGGCTGATGATGATGATGTTTCCTCTCTACCTATTTTATTAATGCAACAGAGTTCGCTTTTAACGGACCGCGGTACAATGGACTATCGACTACAGGGGACGAAATTAGCGGTAACTTTTTTTTCAAAATCCAGCGTATAAAACGCACTTTTGCCATGTCGACACGGGCCACGGTGGAAGATATATAGGTGGGGGAACAGCACGGGCGATGTACAGCGGTGAGCACTGTTAGGGTGAACACGCGAGCGCGTGGCCGACGGCACTATCAGCGCCGCGTAACAGCCATCGTTGGAAACATTGCACATGCGCAGCATGTGCTTTGCGAAACACTCTTTCCACCGCGCGCATCACGTCATCGATACGCTTGTTCGTCGTCTGCTAGCCGCATTTTTTGTTCGCTGAGCTGATACCTTCTGCATTTCAAGGTCCATCTGGATTGAAGATTGGCGCGTGAAGGAAAAAATTGAGTGAAAGAGGGATAATTATTAAACTTTTTATTCAAGAAAATTGCACTTTTGCAATTCAAGTTAAACAAGACCATGAGCACAAATATAAAAACATGAGCAAATCTAATAGCGAGTCATGTGACCACTTACAGCAACGACTGCAGCTATTCTGGACGGTAACGAGTCGTAAAGTGATCGAACATATTCCCGATCGGCTTTCAGCCTTTCCCACTCGTTGCTGACTTGCGCCCACAACTGGCCCGAAGTCGCGGAATAAAGGGGCTTCCTTGCCAAAGAAGCTTTCAGACGGCCCCACACGTTTTCTATCACATTCAGGTCCGCTCCTTTCGGAGGCCATTCCAGTAGCTGCATGTGCTGCTCCGCCTGGAACTCCTTGACAGCCCGCGCCGTGTGTATCGGTGACCGGTCCTGTTGGAACAGGTAATCACCGTCTGGGAATAAGCTGCTCGCATATGGCAACAGCACATTGTTCAAAATGTTGCAGTATTGTTCCGACGATAAGTGTCCACGTATACGTTGCAGGGGCCCTAAACCATATCTTGAAACAGCACCCCACACGTTCACACTCGATCTCCCACTGGCAGAAACACCTTGCACGTTGTCCGGGTCGTTCCTGCGTGGCATTGTGACGTTAACTAAAACAATTGCTTTTCGAAGCAGGAAGTTTGCCTCACCGTGTGCCTGGTAGTCTCCAAACACGCAATCTTTGGTCTTGTCGCGTCGAAAACGTCGACTCATCCGAAAAGATGACGCAACCCCACTCTTCTGATGTCCATGCTTCGTGCAGCTCAGCGAACTGCCGTCGTGCGTCCTTGTTTGCCGCCGTTAGTAGTGGCTTCTGCGCTGCGACGCGACTGCGAAGGCCCGCAGTACGCAGGCGACGTCGAACAGTGGTGTCCGAAACGTCCAAATCCAAGTCCTCGCGTATTGCTGGGGCTGGCAAGAAAGGGTTACGAACAGCAGCTGCAACTATGAGGGCGTCTTCATCGTCTGTGGTAGTTTTAGGGCGGGGCGCGCGGGGTGCATCCTGAATGCGACCTTCATACTTGTAGGCTTGAATTATCCTGTTCACAGTCTTCAGGGGCCTATTAACTAAAGCGCCAATATACCGCTGGGAATAACCTTTCAGGGAAAGATCGACAATTGAGCGCCGTTCATCATCGGGAACCCTAGCCATAATACGATCTGGCGACAGAATGAACGGCTGCGAAAGATGTTTGGTTGTTTTATATACGGCGTTGCATGCACAACAACTTTGAAGGGAACGAATAGACACGCCCCCATAGATATACAAGTTTTTTTGTCTTGTTCTGTTCAAGCACAGATGTTTAAAGAAATCTTAAAATGCAGGATGCATGGGCTTAGAAAACAAAAATGCGGCTAGCAGACGACGAACAAGTGCATTCATGACGTCATGCGCGCGGTGGAACAATTATTTCGCGGAAGGCGTGATGCGCATGCGCAATGTTTCCAGTGATGACCGTAACGGGGCGCTGACAGTGCCGTCGGCCACGCGCTCGCGTGTTCACCCTAACAGTGCTCACCGCTGTACAAGGGACAAGCGACCCACATAAAGTACCAGCCACGCTCCTGCGAACCGGGTCGTTGATCGCAGCGTTAGCCCTAGCCTAGCGGGAAACAAAAACATACAAGAAAGAGCTCGTTGCGATAACAATCAGATGACATCGCACGGCTGATTGGTGTCGCACATGCCATTCGCATCGCCTGAACTGTTCCTTACGTCGTCGCCAGCAGAATCGTAATAGCTCTTTATCCAAGACTGCGATTTTACGCCACTGCTGCCCCAGCGACACTGTGGTGATCGGTAAACTGCAGCGATGGGCCGCAAGTGATTCGTTGAAAACTGCAACAGTGGTACGCATGCATGCATGCATCCTTGCAAGGATGCAGCCGCGGAATCCAGGGTGGTAGTCTCGTAGTATTTTCGCGCTAAAACAACGGAACACGCGGACAAATCGAGAGCGATTAAACGACCGGGTGAATTAACGGTATAATAAGCTAGTGCACGGAACGAGCGGTGTGTGCGAAAGCTGGAACAAATGCTGCAATCATTTAAGGAACAAACAAACGAGCGAATTAGCAAACAAACGACCAGGGCGTGGACCTGGCGAACCAGTGAGCAGGCAAACTAACGCACGAAGAAAAGAACGAGCAAACGGTCAAGAGAACAAAAGAGAGTAGCGAGGGTTACGGCTCCATTATCAGGGCGCCGGCGCTTACTCACGCAGCAGGTTCAAATAACTCGCCAAAAATTGGAGGACGCTTAAGCTTCGTTTTCCAGAGTGGAACGCAATCGCATTCAAAGTGCGCAGCTGTGCCAAAAAATTACATAATTTTCAGGTTTTTGTTTTGTTTCGTACTGTTATTATTTCGGTCTGAGAAGATTTAACATAAAAGGCATGCGCTGTGGGTGTTTTGTTTCATGAGATTTGTTTGTGGATTGTCATTCTGAAAATTCCGAGGAATAGCTTTGCCAAGAATGCAAGACAAGGTATGAGCAACATTAGTGATAGAATGGTGTGACAATATAAGCCGCATATACCACATGTCATGCATATACCACATGCATGCTTAGAAGAAGTATTCAAGCTCTTAGACTGGGAAGGATTAGGAGTGAGGATCGATGGCGAATATCTCAGCAACCTTCGGTTTGCAGATGACATTGTCCTATTGAGCAACAATGGAGAGGAATTACAACAAATGATTGAGGACCTTCATCGAGAAAGTGCAAGAATTGGGTTGAAGATGAATATGTAGAAGACAAAGATAATGTTCAATAGCCTGGCAAGGGAACAAGAATTCAGGATCGCCCGTCAGCCTATAGAATCTGTAAAGGAATATGTTTATCTAGGTCAATTACTCACAGGGGACCCTGATGATGAGAAAGAAATTTACAGAAGAATAAAATTGGGTTGGAGTGCATACGGCAGGCATTGCCAAATCCTGACTGGGAGCTTACCACTGTCGTTGAAAAGAAAAGTGTACAATCATTGCATTATACCGGTGCTAACATACGGGGCAGAAACTTGGAGGTTAACAAAGAAGCTCGAGAACAAGTTAAGGACCGCACAAAGAGCAATGGAACGAAAAATCTTAGGCGTAACGTTAAGAGACAGGAAGAAAGCGGTGTGGATCAGAGAAAAAACGGGAGTAGACGATATTCTAGTCGACATTAAGCGGAAGAAATGGAGCTGGGCAGGCCATGTAATGCGTAGGATGGATAACCGGTGGACCATTAGGGTTACAGAATGGATACCAAGAGAAGGGAAGCGCAGTCGAGGACGGCAGAAAGTCAGGTGGGATGATGAGGTTAGGAAATTCGCAGGCGCAAGTTGGAATACGCTAGCGCAAGACAGGGGTAATTGGAGATCGCAGGGAGAGGCCTTCGTCCTGCAGTGGACATAAATATAGGCTGATGATGATACCACATGTCATATAAGAAGGCGTGGCATATACATGTACCTAAATATATTCGGAGGGCCTGCGTGGTTGGGGATGTTTTTCTCGGCCGTGGAAACCGGCGCTGACGATGACACCGACGCCGGATTTTCTGCGACGCGGGACCCTTAACGCTAACGCGTTAAATTTCACTGCCTTCTACGTGTTCAACTAAACGAGCATGCAGCAGCTGCTTCACAAAACTGGTGCTTGTAATGAAGCTGCACAGAAACAACGCGGAAAAAGTATTTTCTTGTATTGATCAGCAACAGTTTCTGGAAAAAAGGCCTTCACAAAGCGCGTATTCCCCATAGAAAAGCATTGCCGCTCGCTACGCCCCGGGCCGCTGCGGGAACGGCCATCGCGTGGCACTTAGAGAAACTAGGGGACTTTATCGGGGACCGGTGCGGACCGCTGTGTCCTCACCTATATATCTTCCACCGTGACACGGGCTAACAGACTTGCTAGGGTAAGCCAACGATCGCGGCTGGCCCTAGCGTTTTTTGTTGGATTATCAGTATCCGTTGTAATGATAGTCGAATGTATTGTAGTTGCATAAAATAAATATCACAAAGAGCGCCATTCCTTTAATTAAGCAAACCCTTTAACCTTGTTATGCCTACTTTTCTAACCAGTAGGTAGGCAGAAATGGTAAGGTATCATCTAGTGGAATTGTGTGATGATGACTGGGTGACGTACAAGCAATCCGAGAGATTTTTAAATGCACTTCGGAAAATCTTCCCGAACCTGCACTCGTATCTATGAAAGTCAGCGGACAAGAGGCGAAAACGAAAGCGAGAAAGCAATGGGGCCACTAACCATGGAACAGCATCACCGCAATCGGAACAAGCTTTTTGCAGCACAATTCCGGCTGATGCCGTGAAAGACATAATGCCCGAGCCATCCGCGCACTCGTTCAGTGAAATGGAATGTGTAGAGCTGCCACCATCGTAGTAGAAAATCACCGTGGAGAACAGCAGCGGTAAATTTGCGGCATTTTTCACATTGAAGTCCGAAAATAAGGCGCTGCAAATCGAGAAATGCGTTGTTTTGGGCAGTGACAGAGTGGCAACCGCAAGTGGGAGAGGCCGCGAGGCGAAGGCTTTCCTGAGTGTGAACATTGAGACTATGTATGACCTTAGTGACCTGTTAAGCAATGTCCACAAGCTTCATGCATGCTCCGGATACGATATACAAGGCAACAGCTGCACTTCATTCAGGTGCCCGGCACTCTCCAAGCAGTAAAGGTGTTCATTCTGCCGCATTGAAAAGAACAGGCTTTTGAAAAGATCTTCTCAAAATCAAAAAAGGCACGTGTGCAGACAAAAAAAAGTGAAGAATCTGCAAAAGAAAGCCATCAGGGCAGCTGCTGCAAGAGTGTCATGCATGAAGAATACGACGCAACTAAAAGAGCAGCTGACAAGTGAAAGGGCTGTATCGATTAGTAAACATTTAATTTCGCTTCCACCTCTTTAACAGCTGGCATTCAAGATATCATTGAGACAAATGGTAGCAAAGAGAGCAGAGGGTGTACGCTACTCTAGGAGCGGTGTTCTGACTGCCTTCTTCACATTTCAAGCCCGAAAGCCTACAATTTGATGCGGAATATGAACTTTATGCGGAATGCATCTTAATAATCTGATGAATGAAAGCCCTATTGCTTTGTTACTTTCTAATCCATGCTAAAATCACTAGTTTGGGCAGTGGCCACGATTTGGCCGCCGAGATAGCATGAAGCAGCATTTACATTGAAAGGGGGATGCTCACGATCACGGAAGCTACTGCCGTTTGTAGCGACGCGCGTAGTTTTCCGCATGAATCGTTTTTATAGTAATACAGATGTAGAATTTTTTGTTCAAATGACGCTAGTTATAACTTTAGGCGAATTTAAAAATAGCAGGCCATGCGGGCTCCATTATCGAACAAGGTTACTAAAAGGTAGTGAAACGACGCTCGCAATGCGTAACGCCAGATGTTGCCGGCAGCTTTGGACTTGTAACTGCAAAGCATGCCGCGCTCACATGTTTTGAAGCAAACACAAAAGTAGCGCCAGTGGCTAAGATAGGATGCAGCGATGCATTTGAAGTTTTCCACACGGTTAAACGTGAATAAACGCGCACATTGAGCGCCTGACTACAGCCTTGCGAGCCTAGCAGCCGCGAGGCTGGATCTCGATGGAACGCTGCCGCCACCTGTCGGCCAAACTGAAAATGGAGACACGGGCGAAGCACGGCGCCGGCGGAGAGTTGAACAACTGAACAGTGGCGTACCAACTATTTCTCGAGTGGGGGAGCACACCGCAGACAACCTGATTCTCTCTCTCTCTCTCTCTCTCTCTCTCTATATATATATATATATATATATATATATATATACATATACAGAGTGTCCCAGCTATCACGCAGCACGATTTAAACATAGAGGAACGGCGCTACGCGAAGCAAGCCTATTGTGTATTGTTTCCAGTGCAGTGGAGTTGGTGCCAGTAATTTTTTCGTTACTGAGATTTAATTAGGTAATTGTGATCAATTGTCTAACTAGAGAAGTACTGTCCTAATTATCAAAGTGTCAATGAGAAACTTGTAGAGCACCATGAAAAACTCCCGATACAGCTTTCTGTTGCTCAATACGTGCTACATAAAAGTGTTTTTGCGAGCGTGAAAGAAGCCCGCGAATACACGCAAAGTGCCTCGAGCGGCCAGTCGCGCGCCCAATTCTATTCGCGGGCATCTTTCACACACGGAAAAACGCATTTATGTAGCACGTATTGCTCTACAACTTTCTCATTGACACTTTGATAATTAGGACAGTACTTCTCGTGTTAGATAATTAATTACAATTAATTAATTAAATCTCAGTAACGAAAAAAATTACTGGCGGCTACTCCACTGTACTGGAAACAATACGCACTAGGTTTGCTTCGCGTAACGCCGTTCCTTTTTTAATTGTGCTGGATGATAGCTGGGACACCCTGTATATATATTTATTTATTTATTTATTTATTTATGTGTGTGTGTGTGTATTTCAAACTACTATAACAATAACTGAAAAAGCCTGGAAATCCATCTGTCAGTTATCTTTATTTTTAACAGACATTTAGACCTATTTCTCAATCACACATGGTGCACCATCGAGGCTCGACAAATTATTTGAATTCTCATTTATTTCTTGACGCTATATAATCTATATGTGATGCAGGCACAAATGGCATCGAGTGCCCAGTGGTCCGTGATCCAACCTAGTAAAAGCTGTGCAGTGCACAAAAAATGCACAATTGTTGCACAGAATTTACTAATAAAACAAACAATTTTACTTGGTGTTTAAGTCTACAGCATACACATATCGCTAGTTAAGGTAATAGTACTGTCTAGAGCACTGCACGGGCTCGGGCTTACCCGAAAGCCCGCGCACGGCCCGGCGCACGGGCGGGGCCGGGCCGGGTAGAAGAGTTTTTTCACGGGCTCGGGCCGGGCTTGGGCACGGCGTGTGCTTTTTGACCCGGGCCCGGGCCGGGCTCGGGCTTTCTGGCGGTGTGCATCTAACGTGCAGCGAGGTATTCTCGGGCGTCTCAACTCTGAAAAACATTATTTTTCGGTCTTGGGCCGGGTTCGGGCCGGTTTCGAGTCGGGCTCGGGTCGGGCTCGGGCCGGGCTCGGGCCTAAGGTAAAGGGGTGGCGGGCCGGGCCGAGCGGGTAACGTAGATTATTTCCGGGCCCGGGCCGGGCCCGGGTCTCGCCATAAAAGTTTTGATCGGGCTCGGGCGGGCCGCCCAACGTAAAAACGGGCCCGGGCCGGGCCTGGGCTGAAAAAACCGGCCCGTGCAGTGCTCTAGTACTGTCGCAGTTATAGGGAACGAAGTACAATCAACATGAATTACTCTCAATACTCATAAGAAAGAAAGACGGCAGATGTGTGCGAGCTTGGTGAGCTACAACCCGATTTCCAGGGCAGCTGTTTCTTTTTTTTTTCGAAGAGTTGCACTAAATGTTTCAGTTTCCTGTAATTACATCGCATACTTCAAAAAGTTACCCATATGTCAGTGTTCCGTTTGAAACCTTAATTCTCCCCGTGTAACGCTTTGAAGCAGGTCTTGCTGGAAATTAAAAAAAAGAAACAGTAATTCACCTATACATATCTCACTTCGCCAGAAAATTTCGTGATCTCCTCCCTCCCTACCTCTCCCTCCCAATACTCGCTGCCCAAGCCGGGGATACGTAGTAAGCAAAAGCATTACTAGCCTGGTGACTCTATTAAGAAAACAGCTTCAGCTGCAGTTTTCGTGGACTTTCCAGCGTGTAGCCGAAAGTGCCCGCTTTCGAAAGTTGGGGGGGGGGGGCAAATAGCATACTTTGCCCACCTCTTTTGATCGCGGGAACAAGTGCCCCCCCCCCTGCCCCCCCGGTAGATACGCCTATGCAATTGAACCTAGCCTAGTAACGCTGAACCGGGCATCACCGGGCTCAGCAGACTGCTGTGCAGAGAGCATTACAAGCCGCAGCTCGCCGTCGATGCCGGGCGGACAGTTCAGATCGTTTTCGTCAAAACGAGGCGAAGAGACTTTGCTGCGAAGACCCTGTTGTGCGTGATGGCGAAATTGGAGCTACTCTTGAGCCACTCCACCAGCTTACGCTGTGACTGTGCTGCGTGTGCCGCGCAGGCCTGCGCCTTTTTGGTCGTTTTCGGGCGTGACCTGCTGTGTGTGATTTGTCGCACTCCGGTGCTGTAACCTCAAAGATTGACTCTGGCCCTGCTGAGTGGCCAGGTTCTCATATTTTCTTGTAGTATGGTTTGTTTCTGCACCCTTTTTCCGACTTTTTGTCTGTTATTAATGTATTTACTTTTGTTGCAATGAGAATAAGGCAATCCGGTTCATATCTGGACAGGTGTTTTGTTCTTTCCTCTTGTTTTTGATGACACTTTATCCCATGTTATAGTCATGACAACGAGTATTTCGGCAGTCATGAGCAAAAGCTTTCATGGCTTGCTTTCTTCTGCTGCCATTTTCCACTGTGTCGGGCTGTTGCTGCAGTGGCAGCATACTTGGGCGCAGACTTGTTTGCATCTGCGCCGAACATCATGCTGTGGGCCAAGCGCCCAGTGGTGAGGTGAGGTGAGTTTGTAGCTTGAAAGGTGTGCAGTTATTTTCTTCAAGGTGTGCTGTCTGGAGTAGGTTGAAAAATGGCTTTATGAACTGCTCTACGGTTCCATTTGTGTGAGGCCTGTACGGCGTTATTTTGCATTGGTGGCAATTCAGCTACGTTGCAGAGACGCCATGTTCGTTCTGGTAAAGGGTTTTCTATTGTCAGACTTCACAACATTTGGTATACTGAAAAAAGGGCGAACGTTTTTTGGTGTGACTTGCTCCAATAGTGTCGACTGAACCAACTCTACGACTGGGAAGTGCGAGTGTTCCTGTGTGATGACAAGTATGTGTCTGCCCGACTGAAGGGGCCCTTGTAGGTCAACAGCGACTTCCGGCCAGGGTTGCTGTGGAAGGGGGTTCATGGTGAGGTGTTCCTGGTGGGATTTTTCGCCACGAGCTTAGCATGGAATGCATGTCTGGACTATCTTGGCATACAATGTGCGTCCATTTACACAAGGCAAACTTTTGTGTGCAGCAGTTGTTTCCTTTTCACAATGGCCTGGTGACCAACGTACGCCAGATATCCTGCAAGTGGAGAGGTCTTGGCACGAGGATTCTTGTGCTGTGGAGGATTAATATCATTTTGCACACGAAGTTAGCTTTTTACCTTTGTGAGCTGGCTGATGTCATGGTGATTGCTTGGAGATATGAACTGTTTTGTTAGTTGTTTTCTATTTTGTTGTTTGCATTGTCTACTATAGCAGAGTTTTAGTGTTGTGAACTTGATTTTTAGTTATATTCAAGTAAGCAAATTACTGACCTAATTCAATAGCCAGCTCCCAGTTAATAGTACATTCTCATTCGTTGTTTCGAATGCGCCAAACCTTCATAAAAGCATTTAAGAAACTAAGTCAGTACAATCAAACAATTTTTATACTCCTGTAATCAAGATCCAATTGCTGCCATAGAAGTTTCCGCTAAATTGACAGTCAATTGAGTCTGTGCCTTCTGTAGGGCAGCTTTCCAAGCGCCTGATTGTGCCATGGCAGCGAGTCCGGAAATTGCCGGAACATAATTACGATAATCCAGCCATGGCTACTGAATAAACGGGTGAGTTCATCGGGGCTCTTTCTCTAGGAAGCAACATGCACTGCTATTAAGGTACCGGTAAACACGGCAAGTTTCGTTTGGGGTACACTGTGGTCAAACTCTTTTAATTCCAGTTATTCCACCTTCATGTTGGAATAACTGGAATAACTGGAGTAACTGGAATTTCTTCTTCATGGACAAATTATGAAAAACTGCAAGGCACGATCCACATGTGAATGTCAGGGGCAAAAAATACAGTGTCCTGCACCTTTATACTCAGAACTATAAAAGATGATTTTGGCCTTGAAGCTACTCCTTATTCTCCCTCCAATTTCACAACGAGGTCGCATTCTTTGCATTTTTGTTCACTGAAGCACCAATTGTTATGTTGGTAGAGTGCTACAATTGTCTACCTTTGTAGCGCCCACCGACGCCGCAGCGCGGAGCGCTTTGTTCGGTGCTCTCAGCCAGTGCCTTGGCGCCAGCTATCAAAAGAAGGAGAAAATAACAGACGCGCAGCGCGTGCTCGAGGCGCAAGCTCGGCACGCGCAGTGTCGTTCCAAAAGCCAGCCACGCTGGTCGTCGCAGCCCCGTCGCTCGGCTCGCCGCCTTCGCCCTTCTGACCAGGGATGACGGCACGGCTCGTACAGCCGCCGTCACGTCCCTCCTACATTGGTGACCCGGGAGAACGCGCGTTCTACCGAGCGACACGCTGCCATGGCTCACTGGCCGGAGCCGCAGTTCGACCCACCACTGCCGCCGTTCTCGTCCAGCTACGTAGGCGCATGGTTCGCTCAGTTCGAGGCGGCTCTGGAGCTGAACTACATCTGGATCCAGGAGTTCAAGCACGCGGTACTCCTCGACGTCCTGCCGCTTGCTCTCCAGCTCCACCTCGGCGTTCCATCGCCTGGCCCGCGCCCGTACGACGAACTGCGGCAGCGCGTGCTCGACTTCTTCGGTGCTGTCTACCACCCTCTTCCAGAGGTAGACCGCGCGGTGCGCGAGTCATCTCTGCCGGCGCCCTCACCGCCAGCACCAGACGCGTCTCCGTCAACGCCCGTTAGCCACCATCAGGCAAGACTTCCTCCCTCGAGTTGCCCCGATAGCGTCTCGACGACCACCCTGTGCGCTACCACATGGTCCCCGGCCTCCGGCTCTCTCCAGGGGTCTCTTTCGTGCGAGTACGCGCACGATGTTGTCGCCGAGGGTATCGTCACGACCATGACACCGGCCACGTCATCGCCTTTCTCGCCCCCAACGATGGCAGGCGACAGTGGAGACATCGCCGACCCAACGCCGGCTACCGTGCCCCACGCCATCGGGTCTGTCTCCAACGTCATTGCTGCTCCAACAACGACACCCGACCCGTCCACGCGGTCCGCTGAGCCGGTCTCCGAGCCGGCGCGCGAGCTCGGCACCGCACCGATCCCACTGCCTACGACTCTGCCGGATAACGCCACCGCGGACGTGGGTCACGAGGACCTTCTGCGACCCCCGCTGCATCCCACGTCAGGCGTCCTCAACGAACCACCGGACGCTCATGCAGGCCTTGACCCCACTTTTTCCGGCCGGTCCGTGGCTTCCTCGCGATGCACCCCATCGCCGGACGCGTCGGATCCTGGTCGCCTCCCGACAGCCTGGTGTGCCACGTCCACATGCAATGCAAGCGTCGTGGCCCGTCCAGGGCTTCGACTGCATCGCTCGTGCGCGCACCCTACACGCCATGCAGCGGTGCGGTCCGTCATACGCCACCGGCAACGCTCGCACTGGTACCGTCGACGCGCCATTCGCCTCAAAGGCCTACCAGTTCCTCCTTACTCAAGACGCATGTGCCGATTCTATCGCCGGCTGGACGCGCCCCTCCCAACAGCGTCCGTTCAGCGAGTGCCTCGTCCGTTGCGGAGCTCCCAGTGCCGCCCGCCTGAGCTCTGCGCGGCAACTCGATGCCCTTCACGTTAACGACTTGGACTGTCCACGGACACTTTCGAAACGCGGTTTCACTGGATCGCCATTTCGACGTTCCGTCTGGGCGGGGGGCCCTGTAGCGCCCACCGACGCCGCAGCGCGGAGCGCTTTGTTCGGTGCTGTCAGCCAGTGCCCTGGCGCCGGCTATCAAAAGAAGGAGAAAATAACAGACGCGCAGCGCGTGCTCGAGGCGCAAGCTCGGCACGCGCAGTGTCGTTCCAAAAGCCAGCCACGCTGGTCGTCGCAGCCCCGTCGCTCGACTCGCCGCCTTCGCCCTTCTGACCAGGGACGACGGCACGGCTCGTACAGCCGCCGTCACGTCTCTCCTACACCTTTATTTCGCTTGCCTCTTGTTTGAAAGTGTGCCTAATTGTAGCAAAGCGACTGTAGCACTAACGCAACACAGGAGTGAGAGCAGTCGCATTGTCATGCTCGTTTTCTCTAGTGTAGTTTATTAACCAGCAATCACCAAATTGGTCAGCGCTTGTGTTCAAAGCCAGTTGGAATGATGCCCTGCTTTAAGGCAATGTATGCTCTGTTCCTAAGACATCACTATCTGTCACCCTCACATGCTGAGTCGCGGTGACAGTAAACCTGCTGCATGTTTAAGTGTGTGTCGAGATACGCTCAGGACTTCTGCTTCACTAGCTGTGCACCAGTCTTGTGGTTTTGAGGTTGTGCATATTTTAATGTTTGGCATGGTACATTTACATTAGGATAGAGCAGTTAGACTTAAGTGCCTTTTATATTAAGAAACGTGACCGCAGTGACTTCCTCGTTATTTTCGGTGGCGTGCATTACACGACAGCACACGAGTCTTACACACTGCCATTGGGATAGGACAGGTACACTTAACAATTACCGTGGACTATACCGATCATTGATATAAAACGCTGGTTTTCTGTCTTACAATTACTCTTAATAAACAAACTAACGCATGACGGTTTCTGCCATGTATCAAAAATGCTTTACTAAAGATGTTCCTTTGAGTGGACTGTTTTCTTCTCATAGCAATTGCATAGAGACTCCAGGGGAATCTTCCCCATTGCCGTCTGTTTCATATTATTACCTAGTGCGATAAGATAGGCCTGCGTGTCGTATGCAGCGGGTTTGAAGGCGAGCATGCTAGGGTGAGCTGAGAAGGATTAAGGTTTGATGCGTGCCGTCCATCCTCGCGCTCAATGTTAGAGGTCATTTGATCGAGCGTATGCTGGGGGTGGAGAGCACGCATCTCAGACCGGCTGTGGCTGCGCGTGGCCGTTCACGCGGATGAGCGTATGTGCTGCCTGCGTGCCGTATCCCAGGAATCATCAGCGGCGGGTGAGGGGGCATAGAGCTAATATAACGAACTCTAAGGGGAAAGCTCCCCTTCCCCTCTGCATGCAATAAGCAACTGCAAGGGTACCGCCATGGTACATCAATGTGATGCTTTCCAGCTGCTCAGACGCGTCCTGCCAAATATAAGTTCAAGCTACGAATAATAACAGTGCACAACTTGATTCTATGACTGAGGTGTAGCAAGACAGGTTCATTAACAAAGCTCTCTTTGTCGCATTGATTATTGGTAAAGTGGGGTTCTAAGAACGAGTGATCATTAAGTACAGACGACAAGGTGCGATTGAGATGAAACACGTGATCCCGGTCCTTCCATTAATAAGTCACTGGAACTTGCATAGTATTGAAACCCTTTTCTCTTCACCGCCGAGTGGCCAGTTACTGTCACGTCATCAATTTTCGCCGCATCGCAGTGGACACGCATGTAATGAAGCAATCGGTCGCAGTCGCCTCGCATGCCAGCAATCGATGGGGATCGTTTCTGTATTTTGTGTCACTCAGGACATTAAAGCTTTAATGCAATCAATAAAGCGAGAATAAATGCCCAGGAAATAAGTTTTCGGCGGCGGCAACTAGCGGGAGTGCGGCAAACCACTTTTGGGAATATCAACTTACCCCATTCTGTTTTGAAGATATTGTTGCAATACCAAATTGAAAGAGCGAAAGCAAGCGCAATGGTGGCACAGCTGCGCCAATTGTGTCAAACTGCACCGAAAGTGGTACTTTGCGCCATCCTGCCCCAAAACAACATCTTAGCAGAAAATTGTGCCAAGTCTGTACCAAATGAAGCACAACGAAAGACTCCGTGCGTTGCTGCTGCCTTGGCATTAAAACTGAAACCAAAACCTAAAGTACGCCGTCATTGTCATCATCAACCTGGAAGTCACTGGAGTAGCCACAGCCACAGTTATAGCCGATGCTGTGGGTTCACAATTTACTTCTTTCGCGTTGTGTTGCATTTCGCTTTCGCTTAAATTCCAATGTACCGCCGCTGTACTGCCTTTTTGCTTGTGCCGTTCGTGCTGCAGTTCGATATTCCTCGATAGCGTGGCATGGAGCTGACTCAAGGAAGATGTCCGATAATACTGTCAACCCTTCCACTGGGGTGGAGATTGATGACCAGCGAAGCTGTACTGTGGTGGAAATAATGTATTTCCAATTATGATTATTAAGATGTGATGGTGTAATTGGTTATTTGAACTATTAAAGAATGAGAAATATATATGACCTGGTGGTTTTCATTTATTTAGGGACTACAAGGAACATCACCTTATGCTCGCTATGGTACACCGCCATAGGCTGTATGGCAAAGGTTGGCACGTTCTTCATAAACACGTCACTAACGCCGCGCGCGTTAGATGCGAACGCAGGCAAAACGCCGCCGCTGCTGTCGACAACAGTTGTGCGCGTTGTTTGTGTGACCGCACACAACCACTGTGAAAACGCTTGCCACGTGACGAACGGCTAAACGCTGTTATCAACACTGTTAGGGAGAGGCGGGCGAGAGCCCAGAAAGAGTTAGCGGCAGAGGCCGGCAGGGCTACGCGCATGCGCCGCAGTGGGAGAGCGGGAACGCACACGCACAGTCTAGGGTGCCTCGATGCGCTCCCCGCCCACCACTCCCCTTCCACTGGGAAGTCGCGTTTTCTCAGCGCATTTGCCTCTTCACCATCACAACCTCTCTCTCTCTCTCGCCGTGCGTTCGCTCTCCGTCAAAGCGCGCTTTCACTCGCACATACAGCATAAGGCCCTTGAGAGTTTTTTTCTATCCCCTTCAGGCGCCGTGTCCACAACGGGGACGCCAACTTTGCATTTGCGTATTTCCATACACAGATTGAAAAATGTGATTTGATAAGTGCGGGCGAACGCGCCTTTCCTTTCTCTGTATGACAAGTGGCGCCATCGCCCTGAAGACATAAGAAATAATTATAAAGCGCGGGAAAATAGCCGCTTCAAGCTTCTACGGCGCGTGCCGTACGTAGCTCTTCGTTTTTATTTGTTTTCGTAGTAATAACGGTATTAAAAAACCCCAAAAGCCATTTGTTTGTAAAAAGCGAATGTTTCGTGATTGTCAAATACTACCTTTTCTTGGAGTACCAAGTGTAAGAGTGCTGCACGCAACTACCGAAAGTTAGTGTCCACGTTTGTGGACAGGGCGCCTCAAAGCCCCCTTTCCGAGCGAGCTGCTTTGTATAGCAAAAGACGCCCCTTGGCTAAAATAATCAAAACCTCTTATTTTTCGGGCATTTCTAAGCATGCGTTAGAAAGATGCAAAGTCGATGAACAGACTGTCGACGAACTTTTAGCGAAAATTCTAAATGGCAACGTATCCGATGAAGGGGAGGTATTCTGTAAGAGTCCACTCAGTGGACTTGTCTATTTCGTCTGCTGCTGAAGTGCTGATTGACTGTGGCGTCTGCCCCCTGCGGACGCCGAGCTCAGACCAGCCAATTAGAAGTTCAACAGCAGACGAAATGTACAAGTCCACTAGGTGGACTCTTACGGAATACCTCCCCAGATCTCTCAGATGATGAATGCGCGGAGCAAGACTTGGCGCATACGGTGGCCCGTGACGGTGATTTCTCATTTTCTATGTTTTGCGCTCAGCAACAGCTGGTTAGAATACCTCAGGAACACAAGCGCTGAGAAGCTCCTACAGAGAAACACCATGTACATGATGGCGTTCCAAGCAGACATTGCGAGCAGCCTGATCACTTGCAACAGAAACACTCCAAAAAAGCGCGGTAGGCCAAGCAATGACAGCTCTAAGCCCATTGTCAAGAAGGCCACACCGCAGTCACTTCCAACCGCTACCATTAGGTATGATAGGTACGATCGCTGGCACGTGCGCACACCAAATGCACAGCGTTGCCGCCGTGAGGGATGTGCATCGAAGAGCCGAATTCTCTGCCAAAAATGTCACGTGTTCTTGTTCCTGTCGGCTCAGAATCATTGCTTTCATGTTTACCACACAAACTAGATTGCAAGTGTTTAGAAAATCAAGGAAGAATCACAGGAAAAATGTTTTGCCCCACTTACCTAGCTAAGCAAACAGTGCAACATTTTTTTCTGGGTTAAGGCGCCCTGTCCACAAATGCAGACACCCACGGAAAACAATGAGAAAATAAAATTTGTAATGCCAGCTTTTAATGGCTCTTTTATTCAAGCATGGAGAGCCAAAAATGATGTTAAGATAATTTATTTCATTGCCAGATTTAATTCGCGCCTAAAGGGGCTATTGCCGGACACGACATCGAAATGTGAGCCCTTAACAGCTTCGCTGTAAAAAAAAGAAGCCTGGGACAATATCCGGTTGCAGATTGATTAGCACAGTTGTTGGTGGTGTGACTTCAAGACTATCTCCTAATACATTTATTCAACTGCTGACATATGATTTCATTATGAGTAAGGACCTTTTTTGCAATCCTGCATGATCAGAAGAGCAGATTCCGTGGTCTTAATTGAATCAGCTTTCAGATGTTCCATGGCACAGTAATACAGAAGAGATTCTACACATTACTAGAAACATCTAAACATCTGGACGTCTCCCCTCTTAACTTCGGTTTAGTCGCGCGCGTTCTCGGGCGTGGTCTTCTTGACATGCATTAGAAGTCCGGGAACTATTTGTTTTTGTTCTTTCTCGTTTAAAGCCTACTAAATGTGCAAGGCAAGTCTAAATCATAGAAGCGGCTTTTAGCACGATAGATGCACATGGAAAGTAATTGTGCTAAATATTATTGAAACTAGTTTTTTAATTTCTAGCCCGAATGCCTCATGATGCACCTAAAGCGAGCTCCGCTATATTAATTGACTATTATGTCTGGCATACAGATGTATGTTGGAGACTGCGCTAAATCAGATTTTTGTCTGTGCCAGAAGGTGAAATGACTGTTGCGCCACTGCAAGTGTCGTGGCATATGGTTGTGCGCGATAATGCGGGTCACACACACAAGTCGCTCATGGCTTTGAGAGGCAAGCGTTTTTACGCAGGAACGTTTGTAAGAAGCATCTCATTGGGTATTGTGTACCGCTTGTGTCATTTACCGCTAATCGCAGCTCTGTCGCATTTTTTTTCAGGACGAGTATCACAGTAGCGTTTTGTTTTTACTGCAATTTAAAACAAGGCAAACGTTGATACGTATGGTTCTGTAGCGTCCACCGACGCTGCAACGCGGGGCGCTTTGGTCGGCGCTCCCAACCGGTGCCTTGGCACCGACTGTCAAGGAAGTAAACAATAAAGAAGCGCAGCGCGTGCTCGAAGCGCAAGCTCGGCACGCGCATTGTTGTTCCAGGAGCTTGAGACGCTGGTCGTGGCGGCCTCCGCTCGGCTGGCCGCCTTCTCAGTAGGAACGACGGCACGGCTCGTTCGCCGCCGTCATGTTCTTCCTACAATGGTGACCCGGACGTGATCGGCCACGACGCACACCGGCCACGGCGCTCACCAAGCCACGGCGCTCACCAGGCCACAGCGCTCACCGGCCACGGCACTCACCGGCCACGGCGCTCACCAGGCCACGGTTCGAGCACGCCGGTCACGGTACGAGCACGCCGGTCACGGTACGAGCACGCCGGCCACGCGGAGCGGTGACACGTCAGCTATTCACTCCTCGGACCATGGCCCTGCGCCTAGTGCTTCACTCCTCGGACCATGGCCTTGCGCCTAGTGCTGACTGGCCTGACCCTGGCCCTGATGGTTCGGGCGACTTTTACGAGGACCAGGTTCGGCTCGGGGATGCCAGCAGCCTACGGCCCGCGGCCCCTTACGATGCGGACCGTCAGCGGGCTCTGCTCGAGGGACCGTTCCATCGGACACCCGTGCAGCAGCTAAGCCTCACTTTTCCTACCAACGATCCGGCACCGTGTTCAATATTGGCAAGCTGCAGCGCCGTAAGTCACCACAGCTCGTCGTTGAGTGTCCGCCTCGGCTGCGGGAGTTCACGGGTTCGAAACCAGGCGGCCGCCGGTTACCCACCGGAATACAAATCGAGCACAAGCGACCCCCGGCCAAACGCCCGGCTTTCTTCAGGGGTGCTCGCTTGGGAGAGGCTCCGCTAACCCCGCCGTCCCCCTCGGGGGATTAGTTTCGAACAACCCTGCAGCCTGCAAAGGTGGTTACAATCCGGCCTGCGCGGCTCCACCTCGAGTGATGCATCGATGCGCTGCCCACAGCGCGCGCATTCCCGCACACTGGTAACCCCCACCCAGGGGCCCACAGCTCTCGCGCCTGTACAAGGACTACGCCACAATCACCTGGACCGTCAACGGCCATCAACTGAAGAACCTCATCGACCGCTCCACCCTAAGCACCGTGAAGAACGACGGCCCCGTTAAGGTCTCCAAGATCGCCATCAACCAGCTGGAGAGCCTTCCCTCCGACAACGGCAAGTTTATCTTTGAATGCACGGCCCTATCGACGCGCAGGTCACCAAGGCAACCATCGCGCTTGGTTCCATCTTCGAGGACACCTGCACGAGCAATGCCCAGTGCAAGCCTCGCGGGGCCTCGTGCAGCGAGGGCCACTACCTCTACAAGCTATCCGATCCCGTGAGCCAAAGTCCAAGCACCTGACCTGCCGCACCGCCACCGGCCTCGGCTAGCTCTGCGACTACTCCGAGCAGTGCGTCTTCGCCCAGCTGAACGGCGTCTACACGGACCATCTGATCGGCGACTGTGCTCTCGAGTTTGTCCGCTCGCTGGACGGCAAGACCTGCGACAAGCTACAGACCACCGCCGGAAACGTATTGGACAGCCCTGCAAGGCCAACAGCGAATGCCACATTGCCGGAGCCGCTTGCCTCAAGGACGTCTGTGCGTGCGCCAGCCACAGGTGCACCTAAGATGCAGGCTGGAGTACAAGGATCCAACTTAGCTTCTCTCACTTCCTTCATCGACGTTCCGTCTGGGTGGGGAGCCCTGTAGCGCCCACCGACGCTGCAACGCGGGGCGCTTTGGTCGGCGCTCCCAACCGGTGCCTTGGCACCGACTGTCAAGGAAGTAAACAATAAAGAAGCGCAGCGCGTGCTCGAAGCGCAAGCTCGGCACGCGCAGTGTTGTTCCAGGAGCTTGAGACGCTGGTCGTGGCGGCCTCCGCTCGGCTGGCCGCCTTCTCAGTAGGAACGACGGCACGGCTCGTTCGCCGCCGTCATGTTCTTCCTACAGTTCTCATTACGCATGCCTTTCCTGTACAACAGCCACACGAGCTATGTTAATTGGTATGGGATGGTGCAAGTGCGAGTAAAACATAATCAGACCCTTTAGGGTCATCAAAGTAAAAAAACAAAAGTGCGTGTGAAGAACAATGCAGTGTCCGTGTGAATGGAGCTGCAACTGCAGCAATTGGCCAACGCCATTAGCAAGTGCGAACCGCATAGCCTGCATGTGTTTCTCGCGGAAAAAACGCACAAAAGCGTTTTGCCAGGAAAGTAATAATGATATCGTTTCGTATTACTCTAAGCGAAATAATTAGTAAGGAAACTTGACTGGGAAAAGGTGTGACAAAGCCAAACAGTTCGGTACCTGGCTGTCGCTGCAATTTCCTGAAAAAGAGAAAGAGAGGTAGCACATTATATTACATATAATATCGCAGTCGGGTAGTGCAACAATACAATTATGTGATTCTTCGTTTACTGCAATTACGCCAACTTCACATCATTCATACTTACGCGTTGATCCTGGGCTCTTTGTAGCTCTTGCGTTCGACGTGCCTGTTGGAACGCCGCAGAGTTGTTGGCGGCTCAGCTCCTTTGTCTCCAGCTGAAATGCACAAAAAATAAATGATTTGAAACGAATTTCATTCCGACCTATTGCCGTTGAAGTCCAGCTTGTTTCCCTATTCAGCGCTACCAGCCGCCGTGGCTAAGTGCACGTTACGTTGCACTGCTAAGCCCGAGGTTGCGGGTTGGATTCTGGGTCGAGGCCGCGTTACAATGTAGTGGAGCATAAAACTGTGCACTATGCTTAAGAGACAAAGAAGAACTTCTGCTGTATTAGTAAATTACGTTTCTACTGACAAAAAAAACTGATCGTGAGAGGAGTTCCGGTAAGCCAGAAAAAACGCATAAACCAAACACGAGTGCGTCTAAAGTTTCGGCCGCAGCTCGCCGTGATGCCTTGGGTTTTGACGGTGTCGGTTCGTGCCTGGTTGAATTTTTATCGGTAAACGTGGACTGCACTGCACTCTAAAGAGCCAAGTGTAGCAATTTCCAGGTACTTTTACTGCGTGACAACGGCTCAAATACGGGAAATACTCTGAAATCCGTGACACCCCACTAACGTACCGGCGCTTCGGTTTCGCCCCTAAATGAAATAAATAAATCAAAATAAACAGTAAAGTTCGACATTCATTTCCTCTTTTAAAATTTTCCTCTTACGGCGAAATTATCGAAAATACAATTTGTATCAGTGCTATATTAGTCCAAAATGATTTAGGCTTTCATTTATTGTCCCTTTAAAGAACCGCTGTTGGAAGAAATTAATCTGGATTTCTCCACTGCAGCGTCCCTCATATCACATTATGCCAGCTTCTGTACGTCAAACCCAACATGCTTATATTTTAATTTATTGCATTGGCCGACATACTATCATGCCGAAATGAAATAAGATGGGAAGAAAAACTAAAAGGCCTCTTACGCCTAATTGGTTGCAATTGCGACTCCTGACTGTGAAGTAATCCGGGGCGGTGTGCATTAGCCCCAATTATTGTGTTGCATGAAAATGGTCACATTGGAGCGCTCCGGCATTAATAAAGAATGTGTTGAGTGAAGACGAAGGCTAGACGATCAGAAAGCTAAGCAAGTTGGTAGGGATTTAAGGAACACAGAAACAGTCATAGGAAACATGGACACAAGAAGAACGAAAACACAGACGCAGATTATCAACTGAATGGTCATAGCGTGGCAGAAAAGGAGGAACAAAAAATACCAACACCTGCTCATAGGAAGGCCGCGCCGATTCCTCAATTATAAACAGGCGTGTGCATCTCGAAAGTTAACGGTTTAGGACCGACAGCTTAATGAGACATGATTACTAGCGTGACACGACAGGGACTAAAGAAATAACACTGGAGCACGCTAGACTTCTACTGAATTTACTACTTGCACAAGAAACCATATACCGGGTGTTTCAGCGAACATTTTATACATTTCTTAAGGCTGCCTGTGGCAGATAGAGTTTTAGTACATGAGCTGGTTTACTGGAAGAGCCGGACATTGCTTGCACAAAAATTTAAATGCATAACTGACTAATTAACAGAAAAGACTAATTAAGTGTTTAGCTAATTACTTTATAGCCCACATTGCAATTTAGAAATTATAACCGTAGAGTTCAGAAGGCAGATCCTCTTAGAACGAATTCTCAGGATGACACCAGTTTTGAGATATTGATTCCCGAACTTTGCAGAGAAATGCATTGCCGTTCCCGCTACTTTCTTAACAAAACGTCGTTTTATGCATTGAAGCACGAAAGTAACTAGAACGCCAATGCATTTCTCCGCAAAGTCCGGGAATTAATATCTTGAAACTGGTGTCATCCTGAGAATTTGTTTCAAGTGTATCCGCCTTGCGAACTCCACGGCTAGAATTTGTAAATTGCCGTATGAGCCATAAGGTAATTAGTTAAACTTAATTAGTGCATTTTTGGTAATTAGTCGACTATAGATTTCAATTTTTGTGCAAGTAATGTCCGCATTGCATGCCTTGCCTTACTATGCCCATTTACTACGCTCTTTGAACCATAATTGTGCTATTTGCCTGAGGCAACTTTAAAAAAATTTTAAAGTGCTCGCTGAAACACATGGTATACATCAAGCATCCGCTCAACGCGTGCGCACTGGAAACACGGGATCACTGTGCACATTAATCGAGACCATGTGGCGGTCTTCTCTTTAGCAGATAATCAAGATCCTTGTCTGAAATTGCCAAAGAAGGACTGCTAACGCAGGCGTCTGCTTCTTTTACGATTGATAAAGCTTCGAAGATATCCCTCTCTTTGTGCGTGGCGAAACTGTGAAGCACACTGGTGTTACCTTAGTATAGGGCGACAAGGCCATCTCCTTTAATGGTCCGCAAGGTAGCCGTTCCCCACTATCGCCTGTACTGCCGCACGATGCTCACGCAGTCTTATATTTATGCACCGGCCGGTTTGCCCGACGTAACACCGCCCACGTGACAGCGGAATCCTGTAAACCACTGCAGTTTTGCGCTTAGCAAAACGCTTGGCGTGCTTCACATTGCACGCCTTGCCTTGACTATGGCCATTTACTACGCCGCATATACGTGTAAGCTTGGTGGGTGCCGTAAAAACTACCGAAACGCCGCACTTTCCGGCCACCTTTTTTTAGACGGTGCGATAACTGGTGCACGTAAGGAATGGCTACAGGACGTGTCTGTGGCACGCCGTCCTTAAGTCTGACTGCGTGAAAACATGATCAATCAGTGGATATAACAGCGTACTTTACGCTGCGTCACTCAGTCTGCGGATCTTTCTTGACAAAGAAGGTCACTCGCAGTGAAATCTCGAGACACGCCATTCGGCAGTGGGTATTGTTCGGCATTATTTATAAAGGTAGCACCTGTAACCTCCCATGGATGGAAATATGAACACGCTTTCTCGCAGCCTACACTATACAATAATGCACCGTTTGCCGCGACCATTCACAACTAAAAAAAAGCGTTTTTGTTTTTTGCCCTACACGTGTTTCTGAATTCGTATCAAAGGTATACACATGGCCAAAAAAAAAAAAGAAGACAAAACAACTCTACATAGATATTATTTAAGCAACAAGGCGGCCTATCTGAACATTGGATGATGAAGCATGACTGCGTATGCTCCGTAGAACCCTGAGTTTGCAAAGACATTTTTCGTAATGATCCCTTTTGTAGTATTAATAAAGCATGCTTTAAAATGTACAGTGCAATGGTATAAATGTAATGTTGTGAATACCAGCATGCGAAAATTGTTTCATAATAATAGTCAGAAGGCTCTACACTATTCCAATACTATGTGACAAATATTCGATTTGATTCGAGCTCTGTTTTCTTCGTATTTGTTTGGGTCTCAAAAACTGCTAGTCGCACAATCCTACAAAATCTCAAAGCCTCCTGCAGTCGTCAAGCAAACGACGCATAGCAAGACAATACCAAATACCCTCTACTTAGTTGCTTGCTCTTCAACTTGCTGTTCTGTGTGTACGGAGGCGGGAGAGTGAGCTGCAACTGTAATACTTTCGTGATTACTAAATAAATATTTTTATTAGGAACTCCGAAAAATTTGCAGTGTCTTGCGCACGCATGGTTACCAGAGGTACTTGGAGGGATTCGGTGTAAATTGATGTCACTTTTTGAAGACAACCAAACTAGGTGCGACTACTAAATCATGTAAAAGTGCGTAACGTGATAGCCGCGTTAATCCAAGCAAAAAAAAAAAACATAATAGCATCTAAGTTTCAGCCCCTGCAAATAACGGATCGCGCATGGGCACGTCGCTAGAACTCGGTTACAAGCCGTACATAACAGAACATCCTTTTAAGTGCAACGCCTGTCACGCGGGCCTGTGTCATTGTTAAATAGTAATATTTTATTCCTCACTGGTTCCACTACCGCAGCGGTGGGCGAGGTACAGGCACGTGCGAGGCAGCTTACCCCCAGGCGCAATTAAACGAAAAAAAAATCTGTTTTCAAGCGAACCTTGCATTGCCGCACAAGTGTGGGCGGTGGTGATGTAGCGCTAAATCCCTACCTGTCGAACACTCCCGTCCTCTTCAATTGGTATATTCAATAACTGCCATGGAAAGGTACGAATGTATGACTAACTTGACTGATAGGTCATGACATCAATACCATCACATGCTCGTCAGTTACGTCATGATTAACGATAATAAAATCACGTGTGGCGCATACCCGCATTGCATATGCGGGTATGATCCAGGGACAAGAAAGATAGGAGGAAGGAAGGAAAGAAAGAAAGGAACGAAGAAAAGAAAGCAGGTGCGGGGAAAGCTGCGCCGGCGCCGGATCACGTGACGCACGCAACCAATCAGGGTCGTTTGGTTTGTGATGGGGAGGGAAGGGGGTTGGCGCCCCCCTTCCCAAGGCCACAAGCAGCCCTTTGACACGCTCCCTGGTGAAGATGGCATGTGACGCGCGGCCGGCGACCTGCTGATAACTCGATGCTTCGAACCTGTGCAAACAAATTCTTTAGTGCGACCGATTTTCGCTAGCTTTCCCTACTAGTTTCGGCGAAAAAAGGGGATGCCGATCTTTATCAGTCTTGTTGCTGCGTAGATTGTTATAAATGGGCAAAGCTATTCCTGTGATTATCATTCCGGATCAGCCACGCCAGGCATAATTCTCGCAAATCGCATTAAAGTTGTCACAATGTGTGACAGACGCATATTGCAGGAAGAGAATGCGACAGTCATAGGCCACACGTATTCCTCTGTGAACAGGATTTACAATGCCTACCGCCACGAAGGCCGCCTTGAAAACGTGCCCCGGGGATGCCGGCCGAGAGCAACGACAACCGACGAGGACGAACGCGTCCTGAATGCAGCGAAGCGGGACCCGATTGTGACCGCGAAGGAGATCAGGAATGATATCGGACTAAACGCAAGCACGGCCGTGGTAAGGCGCCGTCTACATGGAGGTGGCCTCCATAGCTGTGTTCCCGCGAGGAAACCGCTCCCTTCAGGCCTGAACAAGGCAAAAAGGCTGCTATTTGCCCAGGAGCACCAAGATTGGACTATGCATGACTGGGACAATGATATTTTCTGACGAATCGACTTTCTCTACCAGATGGGACCAGCACCAGCGCATCTGGAGGAGTGAGAATACAAGGCATGATCTCCCGTCCGAAATTCACAGGGCTAAATATCTCGAGTGTGAGCTGAGCTACGATGATCTAGCGGCTGCAAGCGCATACACTGCTTTTCTTAGACAACTTATTGCGCTAGTTAGACAAGGCACGCGTTTTGTAAATGCAGTGAATTTCGTTTCGGTAAGCATTTCCTACTTATTATTTATCAAACCATGACAGCTTCTTTAGGCATTCGCTTTGCCTTTTCCACCCGTCTCATTCTGCTCGTTCCACTAAGCAACTGCCCTAGTCTCTTATCAATACAGCGCAATCGGCTAGCGAAATACGTATAGTTATGCACATTTGCATACCGTCAAACAAATGCTCCATCATTCACAACCGATGATTTAACTCTGCGCCCTTCTATGTTGAACTTATTATATCACACCATGAGTACAACATATCAATTGCAAAAGTATTTTTTTTTTCTCTCAGGTTTGAAGGAGCAAACCTTCAGCAAGTGGCCAGCAGCGGCCGCTGCGCCGTCAGCATCTGGGGAGCCGTATCGAAGGATGGCTTGGGGCCCTTGGTGAGACTTGGAAGGTCGGTTCAATGCCGACGCATACAGGCATCTAATAGAGAGCTCCCTGCTCCGCTACGCTTTCAACGGGCCCGTTCCGGACGGCTTATTTTACTTCCAACACGACAGAAGCCCGGTTCACATGGCGGCGTAGGTGACTCGGCTCATACAAGAAAGAGGCATTATGACGCTCGAGTGGCCACCACAAGGAGCGTATATGAATATCATAGAGAACATTTGGGGTGCCATCAAAAGGTGAATGTCTCGTCGACCGCTGCACCGTCACTCGATGACCTATGGGCAGCAGTAGTGGTCGAGTATAATCTCCTGGTGAATACCGCCATTGTCTCCAACCTCTTCAATAGTCTTCCCTGCCGTGTGGCAGCGGTCGTGGCCACTCAAGGAGACATGACAGAGTATTAGGCATAACGAATGGCAAGCCACGACAGATTCTGCGGTAATAAGATGAAGAGTGAAGAAAAGGTTGTTTTACAGCTATTCTTTCTCTTTTTTCAATGAAACCTGGGTGCTTTCTCTGTCTTCGTTCGTCTTTCTTTTTTTACTAATAGCGTAATATGGCACGAGCACCTTGGTTATCCTACAAAGCGGTGCGCCGTGATAACACACCGCGAAAAATACGCATTAAAATTCTTCGTAGTGCGCGCGCAATCAGCTCCCGCAGCTTCGCGCGGTGCGGCACGACACGAAAGCGCAGAGTTTTGAAGCCATGGCATGCAGCGCCATTATGGCGCCACCAAGAACCATACGCGGAAGGGCTGTCTACCGGATGCAGTCACCATGGGTGCCGAACGCTCTCACCCTCACCATATACCACAATGCGTCAGCTCGCTTTGGAAAGCGCTCACCTGAGGCACAACAAGCACTGGCAGCCGTGCGCTCCGAGTATCGCGTTTCAATCACCGAGCACTATACAAAAACGAGCCTCGGTTCACAGTATATGCAGTTTCATGCGTAATATTAACTACACTGAAAATACATTGGCCTGCGTTACGTATATCAGGAAGGATGGAAAGAAACATTTTTCGCTAAAATTCGCGCGTGAGGCTGAACGCCATCGTTTTCTAAAACGTTTCCCTCTACTTAATTCCGAACCAATATGTGACTTGTACGAAGCTGTTCAAACTAGATCTAACCGTTATATTTTTGTTAAGAAACTTAACCTGCACCGAAGCATAAAATATGCAGAACCTCACCAGAAACTGAACCAGAAACAAATCCGAAAACATTTGGTATCATTATCCCGGAGCTTGGTACTTCAATATACTTTCCGGTATTTCCGACGAACGTTCCTGCGCGCTGCACCAGATACGCCCTGTGCAATGTTCCGTATCTCGTCATACTAACCACACTGCTTCGAGAAAACCCTTGGGGAACACCCCGACCTCCTCCCCCCCCCCCCCCCCCTTATTCAGCTTCACTGTAACGTAATAGCCAACAGTGGGAAAAAGCGAACTCACTGGAACTGGCCGCCACCACTACTCTCGGCTCCGGCTTCTTCGGGCTGTGAATAAACTTCTGGTGTGCTTCAGCGCCATCCGCCTCACGTGCTGGGCGGCGCCTTTGTTTTCCGGCGCCAAAGGCATTCTTGGCACAGCTGAGGGCTCTTTTGGTAGAGTTTCCTTTTTCGTTCAGTATGCTCTCCCTCTTTGCATCCCCATGGTGCGCCTTTGATGTCGACGCTCTGGATGGCACCCTCTGTGCAGGAAAGAGTCACTCGTGATGAAGCCATGGACGCGAAAGTAACGACCTACAAATCAGAACTACAACTTATCACTGCCGGAAACGGGAGAGCTGGTTGTGAAACTACTTGTGGATGGCCAAGTGTGCCGTATTTTCCCCAACTGTAATCCGCATCTGGTGAATAGCCCTCAGGGGTGAAATTAGGGTCACATAAAGGCTCACATATAAGTTCTGCAGAAATGCGGAGGATGTTCCTGTGCTTTGGTGGAACTGATTTACCTGGTTCCGTGCTCCTACGCTTCGAGCTGTCCATATATCCGGTCTCGCACTGCGAGCTGCTAGGCTCCCAGTCAGCTATGAGTTTAAGGAAACAGCCACAGAAATGCGGTTGTATCGGGTTTGGTCTACGTACCAGGTGGAATTTTTCTCAAACTCCGAAGCTTGCTAACCTTGAAGTTGCTTTTTCCAAGTTTCAGGATGACAAATTTTTTTCTTTCATACAACGTTCGTTCGTAGATAGTCCCCTCCCCATTGCAGAGTCTGCTGGGCCAAATTTTGGAAGAAAATGAGCATTTATTTCATCATCATCATCATCATCATCAGCCTATATTTTATGTCCACTGCAAGACGAAGGCCTCTCCCTGCGATCTCCAATTACCCCTGTCTTGCGCTAGCGTATTCCAACTTGTGCCTGCAAATTTCCTAACTTCATCATCCCATCTGGTTTTCTGCCGACCTCGACTGCGCTTCCCTTCTCTTGGTATCCATTCTGTAACCCTAATGGTCCACCGGCTATCCCTCCTACGCATTACATGACCTGCCCAGCTCCATTTCTTCCGCTTAATGTCAACTAGAATATCGGCTATCCCCGTTTGTTCTCTGATCCACACCGCTCTCTTGCTGTCTCTTAACGTTAGTCCTAAGATTTTTCGTTCCATCGCTCTTTGTGCGGTCCTTAAATTGTTCTCGAGCTTCTTTGTTAACCTCCAAGTTTCTGCCCCATATGTTAGCACCGGTAGAATGCAATGATTGTACACTTTTCTCTTCAACGACAGTGGTAAGCTCCCAGTCAGGATTTGGTGATGCCTGCCGTATGCACTCCAACCCAATTTTATTCCTGTCCTTAATTGTAATTATATTGTCTTCAATTAGTATATCCAGTTTGACCTTACTATCAATTTTCAAAATTTCACTCCCACTTTTTATTTATGAGTTTGCACATTCAGGAATTCATTGAAATAGAGAACCTTCACATACGTATGCATAAACTTAAGCACTAAATATCAGCAATGACAAGCACCGCAAGCAGCATTCACTTGCTGAATATTCATGTACCGTGCCCACCCATAGATAGTCCACATCATATAACCCTTCCCGTACAGTCGCGGAGAGGCTGAGCAATTAGAATTGTATATATATATATATATATATATATATATATATATATATATATATATATATATATATATATAGCTATGTGACCTGATCAGATGGCGCACATATTCGTGTAAGTTTGGCTGGTTGATCTAGTGGCAGTAACACAGTGAAATCGACAGCCCCTTTCTATTGGTACAGGGCCGCTGGATACAGAACCACACCCCCAGTGTGTCCTGTTACAGGCTGTGGATTTTTCTGTCCCGCAGTGATATCTTGTTTTACATTGCGGAAGGCTAAGATCAAGCGACACTTTTCCGTAGCTATCTGCGTTGCAACATATGCACGTTTAAAGTAATCCCTGGCAAGTGACAAGTCTACAATGAGAAAGAATAGCAGGGGAAACTCATTCATATGCTCTCCATAGAGCCGTTAAATTAAGCAGACAGGAGATGGGAAATCATAAAAGTTATGGAGTGGTACTGTCTGCGAAGCACTTTAACGTGTACAAGCACTTCCGCAGGAATTCTCCAGACTACAGGAACGGACGCCTCAGCACCTGCGGGGGTCAGTATTCCTGCCACAATACCTAACCGTCTGTCTTAGCACAATGCCACAAATGATATCACCCGTAAAAGCCAGCTCATGCGCTGCTACACACAGCGAAATCTTGGTAACGTGAATATCAGAAAAAGGGAATGACCGATAATACCTCCCATGTTGCAAGCAAACAAGAGATTTCGTGCTACGGCTACTGAATGGGCATTTAGCAAGCAGGAAAATGAAACAACTGGAAGTGCATTGAAGGCTTTATTGCGAGGTCAAATCGCAACGCTTTAATAGCAGATAATTAGCAATTACAGTTTGAAAGGAATATCAGAATTTTAGTCCCACTGTTGTGCCGCATACTTCAGAACAGTTGAGTCGAGTTCAAACTGACGGGCTTCTAGATTTTACGAAGGTAAAGTATTTTTGCCAAATAAAGTGGGTCACCATGCAACAAAAAGCGGCGCAGGAGCCCCATATGCCTTAAAATGTTTTGGTGACCTAATGACCCGTAACTGGGGCCCAAGGAATTATAAGAGATAGCATAATGGACGAGGGGGGGGGGAGTAGAATCTCGATCATTGGGAGCGGCAGTTGTGTAACGTACTGAGCTACTAAATAGCGCTAGAAAGACAAGGGAAGACATGAGAAAGCAAACACATGGCGCCAACTTCCAACTGGTTAGTTCAAGAAACATGTTTTCATGGTATCCCAGCTAGCTTTACGAAAGCTCTTAAAAAATTGGCAAACATGGTGCAAGACACGATTTCGAAAACTAAAATGTTCGGTTGTCAGAGGCCTGACGACAGAATATCTTGGGTATTGTAAGTATATCTTGCACAGTGTGTTTGACTATTGCTAGTTGGGTCATCCAGTATATATCTATCTATCTTACCCATGTCAACTGGGGCGTAAAATCATGTTCAATATAGCGCTCATATACAGCTATTTAAATAAGCCAGTTACCTTTGAGACAGTGATACTGGAGCGGTGCTGACGCAGCTACGATAAATTTTAAATGTGGATGGCTTCCATTAACTCTCGAGTCAACTGTTCTCTGGCTCCCAAACGTGCTCCAATTTCGTCAACACTGAACATTATGGCATTCCGCTGCCCTCGGATTATGGCTGCCGAATCTGGGAATACTGTCCGTGACCTATAATACTTGAAATGAGGCTTGTTTAAAATTGTCCTGGGAATTTTAGCATCGGCAAAGGACTGTACTTCAAGCCACTGTTTCAAAAAAAGCATTACAGCGATATAGAAATAAATTGCTGGCTCTCCCGTAATCGAGAGTAGATGTAAGCATGAAATGGCTACCGGCAAAGCAAATTGGTTGGAGATGATACTAGCCAAAACCTTAAAATGGGTGTAGTCCATGTTCGCAACGGCATAACCCACCACACCACACCGCAACACGCCATACTGTGCACAGCTCCATAGGGATGCTGCCCAGCTAGAAGAGGAAAAGCGGCGGAAGGTGGCACGACAGGTAGCGAAAGACGCCAGGGAGACAGACTGCACTGCCCAATTAGAAGAAGAGAAGCACCTAGTGGCGCCATCTCTCTAGGCGACGCAAAACCCGCACCGCGGAACTCACGCACCGCTGGTGTTCAAAAGAGGACAGGAAACCCTGTCTCAGCACCAGAACATGATAGTCAAGTGTATGGTGCCCTGTATTTGCATTTTGAACGTCGCTATTGGAAACAACAAATAAACCTTCAGCGTACTAGAATTTGCAGCTTGAGTGATATTGTGAACAAACATTAGGAAGAACTCAGAAACAATATTTTTTGTAACTTGTTTGGGCAGTAACTAGCGTATGTGATGCTGTCCTGTACAAAGGGTTGTTGGCCCGAGACCGCATTTTATTAGCTTTGGCTGGTTGCCTGGATGACATCGTTTTGTTCTCTCAACGATTCCCGTATGTTCTCGTTTCAGTGCCCAGATAACAGCTCTTGATTTTGGTTCAAGTTCACTCGAAGGTTCCTGACAACGGGAGCTAACAGCATTTCATGCTTAAAAATGCTCGCAATTTTGTTCTGCTGCCTTCATGCATGTGTACATAATTTCAGCTGAGGTTATGTGCAAGCACGCACAAAAACGTTTTGCGCATGTGTGCTTGCTTTTGAAAATTATTTTAGTTTGTCAGGCACTATGGAAACTTGGCAGTTGAGCAAAATAATGTGTTTGGAGCTTCTTAAAAAGACGGCAGATTTTGAATATATATATATATATATATATATATATATATATATATATATATATATATATATATATATATATCGCAAGGAACCGCTACACCCTTCCACACGCGAAGTTCCTGGTCTCTGGCCGAGCTCTGCATGTGCACAGAGTGGTTCAGGTTTGTTTACGCTTTGCTAGTCTAAACTCGCTGCTACTCCTTATCTAATGACGTGCTGGAATTTCTCCGCCGTGCCTCGTCTCTGTGCGCATCCTCGAGGAGCGCGCTTCTTTCAGCATCTGTCTGACAGCCATGCCCACGCGGTGTTGAGGTCCGTGGAGCCACCAAGGTGTTTTGCGCGAGGTTGGCCGAGAACAGGTGTGCACTTTTTGCTATGTCCAACTCTGCTTGATCAGCTCCCCAGTTCTCGTCAATTGAGGTGCCTGAAAACATGCAGACAGAAAGCGGGACAGCAGATATTGGGCTTTTTTGCCACTGCGTCAAGATCACTGCTGTAGCACTTACCGACTATAAACCTAGCTCCACCACAACGCACATTTAGCTAGGTTTATTTCCCTTAAGGGCCCCCAACTTCGGGGGTATTGCCTAAGGGGTGGGTACAAAAATCGATAATACAAACAATCAAGTAACATATACATATTCAAGTAGATCAAAGTATATTGAAGTAGATACACACATACACACACGTATATAAATCCGCAGGAAAGCAGAAACTGAACGAAAGAAAGCACTTTCTGCAAGCCTAGGGACACCATATCCCCCTAACTGCGTCATTGTTTCTCGGCTCGGAACCATTTTTTGATATGAAGACAATTCTAAATCACCTAAATGATGTAGTGCTACTTGTTGTTAGCCCATGAGTGTCGTAGCGCATCCTCTCATCAGAGGGTGCGCCTGTGATTGTAGTTTTGTAGAGCATAAGTCACCGGGCCCTTACATTTAAGGGCCCTCGTGAGCCAGTAGTTCTACTCTCATACTCTTGCATTTTATCCTACGATCACTTCGAAACACATATTTTACAACCATAACACACCTCACTCTCGTGTTAATTATATACCCATCTATTTTACACACTTTACATCGACTGACTTTTGGCCCTTTTACGGCCAAGTAACATCTACCTATCGCAATTCATATATCCATCTCATTGGCAAATCACTGACACCCCATTATCATTCGCATGGCGCTCTATGGCCTGGCACTTGCGACACTAAACACCACACATCATCGTCACATAAATGCTCACATGTATATATACATACACATATATAAATACACGTAACGTAATGAAATACACGTAATGAAAATTCAAGTAGAACTTTGTTGGAGTAGTTCATTGGCGTGTTGAAAAAATATGGCTGGGCAGGTTGTGTCGACAATCGCAGGAGGGAGGCCGTTCCAGTCTGCCGGCATGCGAAGAAAACACGAAGCTAAAAAGTTGATGTTCGTGCACTTGGTCGTGAAACCTGCTGCGGGTCCCTGGTCTGGTATGATATGCGCTATGCGGGCGTGGTATAGGGTGCTTGATTTGCGCCTCAAATTACAACATTAGCTATCGCTTACACAATGACAAAGCACAACTTCACTATTCGTCACTCCACAGTTGCCCGTAATTAGTACGTTGCCCACGTGTCCACAGTGCCCTCTTCCGCCTCGTAAACACTACTGCATTCGCGTATTTCTCTGATAGTGTTGCAAACAGTATTTGAGAACAAAAATGAGGTAATTAATTTGCAGGAAACATAGAGGAAATGCCCTTGACTGGCGGGGCATTGTGCAAAAAAGCACTATCTCTCCACGTCTTAGTAGCTCAAAAACTATTACCTCTGGGAAACAGCCACGTATTCTCAATAATAGTTCTTTGAACAATGGCTTGCAGAAATGGCCAAGTACTCCGTGTTTGAGCTGGATTGCTAGAAACCCTTGAAGTGCCCTTGGAATGCTCTTTCTCACAGTATTCCCTGATAACTAGTCTTGTTTTGTACTTTATCAGTCTTGTTGCTGCGTAGATTGTTATAAATGGGCAAAGCTGTTCCTGCGATTATCATTCCGGATCAGCCACGCCAGGCATAATTCTCGCAAATCGCATTAAAATTGTCACAATGTGTGACAGACGCATATTGCAGGAAGAGAATGCGAGAGTCATAGGCCACACGTATTCCTCTGTGAATAGAATTTACAATGCCTACCGCCAACTTTTGTGTTAATGCGGACCGAATATCAGAGACTAAATTGTTACTGCAGCTGTGAGATTTGTGCAGGACTCGCACAGAAGGTTATGAGATGGTTCTCCTCAAGAACTGAGCGGGTGCTGAACCAGTTTGAACAAGCTCACGAAGTGTAATGCAAAATGAATGACCATGCAACCTCCTCTGCTTTATGATGATGTATGGGGCTTAATGGCGCAAGGGACAATAATGGCCAAAGAGCGACAGTAACCGCTAGGAGATATTCGATGGTGCGTTCAAGGACAATTGTTTTAGATGTAACTTCGCTGTTGAGTGGCCTAAAAATATTAGGTGTAAAATGCTTAAAATAAGTGGTACATGTATTAAAACGGTGACATATGAGGTGAGCTATGAGCATAAAATATACGTTGCGAGGTGACAGTAAGAATTAAGTGTGTGATTATTCTGGTAGCACTGATGCTTCACCGGGGTCCTTGTACGCAAGGGCACGGAAACACGTGCTCTAAATGCTACAATCGTAGCAGCAGCTTCCGATAAGAGGCTGTGGTACGGATCACTTTTGTGTATAACATGCAGTATACATTTAAAAACGCTGAAACTGATTTGCTATGAAAAAGCGGGTCATTGCGAGGAACATTGCTCCACGGAGTGCAATTTTCTGATGGCATGGTAATGGAATATTTTGTCCTTTCAGCATCCATTTCACGTCATTCCAGCAATATGTGCAGGGCAGTCAACGTTTCGGCTAGCTATTAATCGTAGACAATGATGACTCCGGAAACCCAAATGACTTCGGAACGTCGACTTGACCCTTCCCAGAGTCCAGCATACGCAAAACATCCCGTTTTCTGGTTGAGACAGACGCTTTCGTTTGGCGCTCATGATTAACCAGCACGCGAATGCCTTTTCATTGTGGTTGTATTGCTAAATATGTAGATGCGGCTATGGCTTCGGCAGGATACGACCTTATCTAGGTAGCCAGTCCAAAGAACCATGGCCGATCCAGTTCAAAGCTAAAATAGGGCCCACTATTCCTCGCGCAATTATGAATCGTGGTTCTCAACCTAAAAATAAGCTACAAAAGTGCGGATTGCACTTGAAGTGATCAATATGAACTGCCAGGCATAGGATGATGCCACGGAATATGTTCGTTTAATTGAAATGCGCACTGGACTGAATTTCGTTAAACTTAAGGCATTTCTATTAGGGTCAATGACCCTTTGTTGGGGGAAATAAAATAGTTCGTACAACTGATTAGCTCGTTTAAATGACGTTCGTTCAAGTGCTATTGTACTTAACATGCAGCCTATTAGATGTTTCAGCGTCCGATGAGCCCTACCGTTAGTTTCTAAGCTTTTAGAGCGACAGCTCTACTACTCCAGGTACCAACCCAGAAAACGCCTGGTTCCGTAAATACGACCTTCAAGCTCAGCCAAGGTTCAAACTTGGACTTAGCCTGCCACTACTGGTGGTTGCTGCGTACGTCGCGTGTGCGCCTATACTTTAAAAGCAATCTGCGATGTGGACAAAGTGCGCGGTCGCGCGACCTCATCTTCAAAGCAATATGTTGTGCATACAAGGTGCACCGAGTGCTGGTAGCTACGTATGCGCTGTGCTTTCGACACTAAGTTCGTGTTGAAGCGAGACGCAACACAAAGGTCAATTCGGTCGCTGCTGCTGCCGCGCCGACCAGCATCTGTGCGTTGTCTTGTGGAGCAATTGTAGATGCGTTAGTTGCTGACGGCGCCGAGCAGCGTTTGTGTACTTTCCCAAAGCAAGCCAAACCGTGCTATTGCTCGAAGATCTAAACCACGGCAATTTTTTTCCGTAGGGAAGGATTCAAGTCTAGGGCAGTTGCTGGATTTTGTTGCTACTGACATCGCTATTAACAACACTTTGTAAGAGTTTGGTTTGAAGTGCCTCACCAATCCAAGTCACTCCACTACTCAAAAACAATCGTGCATAGATTTAACTTTGGCCAAGATCCTGTCTAATGTTGTAACTGAACCAATCAGTCTGTATCACAGTAATGACAAAGCTATCGTCCCTACTATTACCAAATTAAGAAAATAAATACCTGTTCACATGTCTAAACCTGTGTTATCGGCTACAGCTCCATCCACCTTCACAGAGAGCAATGGCTCCTAATTATTTTTTTTCTTTTTGGCGTTGGTTTCGCTTGCAGAAGGAGATGGTGCTATAAAGGCAGTGTCATTCGTTCTTGTCTCGTGGATATAAATATACGTTCAAATAAACTCCATATCCATTTGTCTCCTAGAGTATGTGCAAGCAATAAAATCCTCACTCGCTTACACATGCACACAAAGACACACTCACACCACTCTCGATCTCTCTCACACGAACACAGATGCACAGATAACACACATATTCGCTCTTATACACATTTACACGCGCCCACGCATGTACACACGCACAAAATGTACGCACGCACACGCACAAGGAAATGCACGCTTACACAAACGCGCGTATGCTCGCTGATGCATACACACACTCGTGTGCACGTATATTCAAGTGCGGATACACAAACACGCACGCACACACAAACGAAAGTACACACGCCCGCACGCTCAAGACGAGCACACGCATATAAACTCCCTCTTCCTCACTGCTGCTTCATAAAACCCTGCGCGTGCAAACAGACTGAATCACACTCGCTCTGCAATGACCGTTCCGACGCCAGCTGTAATAAATCGCTTTACGGTTTAAATTTGGGGCTTATTCAGGTCAATAGGGCTTTTTTTCTTTATTTTTTTACCTACACACTGGTTACACGAGTGTAGTTAGCTTATTTACTTGGTGCAGAGAAGTGCAGCTCCGCCTACTTACACGAAGCCATTTTTTTATAGCTTAGCTGTAGTGTAGCATAAAGACGACACTTTCTACACTGCGGTTTCTATGAGTGCAAGCAGCAGACGACAAACAAGCAGGCGGGCGTTGCAAGCGCGGGGCGCCATTTTGTCTAATACTGTCGGCGCTGATATAGCCACGATAGTGAACATTCGCTGCAAAGACGATAGCGAAGTGCTTGCGTGACTGTGTGTCACAGAGGAAAGAGACCTAATCTTCCAAGAAGATATAATTATCTTGCTCACGGATGGTGCGGACTATTTCAGGTTCCGCGCTGTATTAAACGCATTCAGAACTTGTCTTCGTGCACTGCGAATTCGCGATGTATGTAGTTGCAGTTTGTCAAGATTTGTGGATGAAAGAAACTCGTACATTTTCGTTTAGTTTCAGGCAAGGGCATATACGCAGCCAGTAAATGAGAAGTCACGCACTTTTCGTCTGCTGATGCACAAGACGACGCGCAGTCTGCTCTGATTGGCTACAGTCCAGCGAGCCAAGGGCAGCACACGACGTCATAACCTCTGCCCGGCACTACATTCGTTTACACGAGTCTGTACGAAGTGCAGGTAAAAAGAAATCGCCCAAATTTTTCCTTTCCAGGAAGGGTGCAAAACAATTTGCTCCGGTCGTGTGGCTTCACCGCCCATCCGTCACCAAAACAGTGCTTTAACGCACCACCAATGTTTCGACGAAGTGCCCTAAATGCATATGGTGCTAGAAGGGGCTACCCTCTCAGCGTAGTCAGTTGAAACTTGTTGATCCTCAGCAGATATGTATTATATATATATATATATATATATATATATATAGCAGTAACTGGATTTTTCAATGCGCCAAGCGTATTTAGAGCAGCAATGTGATCTACATGCTCCATTGTGAAGTCTGCGACCAACAGTATATATGACAGACTGGAACCGCGTTCAAACTCCGTCTAAATAACCACAGAACTCGCACCCGCGCACTACCCCATCTCCCATTTTCAAAACATATCAGCCTGCCTGAGCCTTCATTTGATAAAATACGTGTCACTCTTCTCCAGTCAGGCTTCCGCTCTTCTCGTGAACGGGAAGAAAGAGAGTCATATTTTACCCACAAATTTAGAATAATCACGCACGGCATAAATGAACAAATGGGAAACCTCTGGTTTCTTTGTCCATAAGTTTAATTAGCTAAATCAGAACCGAATCCCCGCATAGGGAAGCCGAACACGTGTGTGATGTTGAAAGAATGCCCACTACTCCAGTGGGGGAGTGGACCGAACCACCCACATTATTGTGCCTTGCTTATTAATTTCATGCTTATTTCGCCACGCTGTTAATATTATATTTGCAGTTTATTTCTTCTTCTTTCGTGTTTTCTCCTTTGTCTGGCATGACATGTATGGCATGGTGTCTTCCCTTTCTTTCTTTCTTTCTTTCTTTCTTTCTTTCTTTCTTTCTTTCTTTCTTTCTTTCTCTCTTTCTTTCTTTCTTTCTCTCTTTCTTTCTTTCTTTCTTTCTTTTTTTGCACGTTTAGCTCAATATAACAGGCGTGCCCGTCAATCATGTATGTCAAACACACTGAACAGCGACCTTGTCACAGAAATGTCTACTGCCGCTGTTGACGGCAATGCGCCGTGCATTGTCGTCGATCATGTAAAAGCGCGTGTAACGAGGACCGTGTCAAAGGCCTGTCCGCTGACAATGAAGATTCACGTGTAAAAGCACGCATAATGGGGACCGTATCAAGCACCTGTCCACTGCCAATAATGACAGGTACTTGTCGTGAAGAACCCCGTTACCAACAAGTAATCTCCTTGGCCATTGGCTCTCTCCCTGGTATTTTTTTCTTTTATATTGTATCTATTTATTTATTTCTCTGCACGTTCAGCTCAAGATGGCAGGCGTGCTCGTCAATCATGTCTGTCAAACACGCTTAACAGCGACCGTGTCAATGACATTTCCACTACCACTTTTGACGGGAATGCTCCGGGCAGCGTCGTCGATCAGGTTAAAGCGAGTGTAACGGGGATCGCATCAAAGACCTGTCCACTGCCAATGATGACAGGAACGCGTCATGCTGAACCCCGTTACCAACAAGTAATCTCTCTGGGCATCGGCCCTCATGTTTTTTTTTTTGCTCTCTCTAGCTCTCCTTTCTTTTCTTTTTTTGCGTCTTCTTTCTCTACCTGAAGATATAAAAAGACTGTTGCGAGAATTTCCTTTATCCCTTGAAAAAGGTCGGTCCACCGACCGAAACTGTTGGGTAAATAAACCTAAGATAACCGCGCAGTTGTGTTTTTGATTTTTCATATATATATATATATATATATATATATATATATATATATATATTGAGTTACCCTTGTGCATTGCCGTGAAATAGCACAGAATGTGTCCAGACTTTCTGGGTACGAGACGCAGCGTATAACGCCTGTGTTTTACTAGTTTTAGAGTCTGCTTGCCCTGTGTGGGATCCGTTTTGTGGTTTGTACAATAATGCTATAGGAAAATCGAATCCGTCGCCGCTTTGTAAGTGTAACAGCAATGAAAAAACTTGGTGTGATCCCTTTGATTGAACGACAAAGGAAGTTAGGACTTAAGTCGTTTTATTCAATCTTACATCATAATGTGGGGTTTGCTCATCCGCATGATGTTTCCTCGCGTAAAGTTCCGCCCCTTTAAGTTAGGCCGTACCTTTTCAGTTCTGATCACTTTGATTGTTGTTCTTTTCTAAGAATCATTGTTGCTTGGAATTCACTACCTGCGGATGTCGTGTAACGCTGCAATGTTGATGTTTGCCGCTCGCAATAATGCCTTAATGATGCCGTGGTTCATGGATGAATAAAAAATAAAGTTCAAGTAATCGGTGACAAGAGCCTAAATTTACATTGGTTAACGTTTATTTCCATGAGCCATACGATACACCAATTAGTTACGGCGTCAAGATCAAAGAATACTCTAATAATATTGTGATTTTTTAAATTTCTCTATAGATAACTAAATCATCAGTGAAGAGATGAACGCTGAGTAATTGTTACGTAATCCCACAAAATGCAAGCCTCACTTGCTTGAGTCGCAGTTAAACAAATTCGTAAGAATTCAAATGACTTCGGAATATAAAACTGCCGTTAGCACTTACCATTTCCCTCTCTCCTTGTCTTATAGCCATGTTCCTATGTTTTTCAAACAAGAAATTATTGACATATACTATGAATATTGATTTGTTTTAACTTTAAATCACGCACTAATTTGATAGCGGTAAAATTGGCGGATGCTGATGACACCAGCATAGCGAAAGAAATTAGCAGTTGCTTCACCGCAGCACCAACTCAGCATTCTTCTCTGGCTTAATTATGAACTCTGCAGAAAATTAGTGAATACTGCTTTTGCCCTATTTCCATACGCAATATATATATATATATATGTATATATATATCGTTGTCTCATTCAGCGGACCAAGGACAATGGGGATGCCTACTACGTGCGTCGTATATATATATATATATATATATATATATATACGACGCACGTAGTAGGCATCCCCATTGTCCTTGGTCAGCTGAATGAGCCAACGATTTCATTTTTTTAGAAATGACACAGGTTACGTCTGATGTGCGTGCAAAGTTTAAGTAGTGTCGGTTACTTACGGCTCTATGGAAGCTTTATACTCATAATTTAAGGTGTATTTGGATAACAAGACGTGACACTGCCTTTCATTGTGGATGAAATGGGGTTCAAGCGTGCATGTTTTGAAAAAAATATGCGCGCAAAATTTTAAGCTGTGTATTAGTATTAGAGGCAATTAAAATTCCTACTTCAACTGCTCGACAGAATCGGCTTTGCTGGAAATATTGCTGGATACTGTAAGGTCGCACAAAGGCTGTGTGTTTTTTAGATGGTCAAGTGATATCGTGATAAAATTTCAGCCGTATATTAAGATTAATTAGAGAAGTTCAGCAAGTCTGTAAGACACCATGTAGCGTAGCGCTTTGAACGTTTCTGGTGCACATGGCACTATCATCTACTAAATCATTTAATATAACCGCTATATAATTCCAGAACTAAGCATTTAGTGATTTCCAGCCAACCAGATGCGCTTCTGATTAAGATCCCCGCCTTCTCTCTTTCTTTGCTCTTCTTCCTTCCGAAGCTATTTTTCGAACATATCCTATCAAGAAATCATCATCATCATCATCAGCCTATATTTATGTCCACTGCAGGACGAAGGTCTCTTCCTGCGATCTCCAATTACCCCTGTGTTGCGCTAGCTGATTCCAACTTGCACCTGCAAATTTTCTAACTTCATCACTCCACCTAGTTTACTGCCGTTCTTGACTGCGCTATGGATTACTCTGCACAAATGTATTATTCTAAATCGAAGTATACAACTGTGTGCCTCAGCACCTAAAAACGATATCGCAACTCTGCAAGCTTCGCCCACTATTTCATCTAAAGCGCGGTCAAAAATGGTATATCATACGCCACCCTCAAATATACCACTAAGTTCTGAAGGTGACATTTGCAAAACCTTTTCAAACATTGTAACCAATTCACATAAGTGGTAAATTCATGCATCTAATTTGGCCGATTTAGATGCTCCAAAAGATGCAGTTTATAGAAATGGTACTTCTTTTTGATGCTGAGTTCCGGATTTCTAAACTTCGTAATTCCATTTTTTTTAATTTACCGATTACCGGCAATTCTTGTAAAACAATTCCATGGCCTAAATCAAAGTTCTGTCTGTTGCAGTCACTGTGATTCAACTTCCTCTCTTAAATGCAACAATGGTCATTAAAATCGGTTGAGTGGTTTCATCATAAAATCATTGTTGCGTTTTATATGTATTTAAGCAGTCGGCATCCGAGATTGGCCCAAGCTGAAGCTTCCTCTTATTGTACCATGCCGGTTCTATAGGAAACCCACGAAACATAACGATGACTATACGCAAGCCCGCGGCTGCAGTGGTGCACAAACAGTTAGAAAAGCAATCAAGGAAAAAAAGAGAAAAAGAAAAAAAAAGAAACAGAAGCTTCGCTGGAGCAGTTATCTAGGCCAGACATCTCATCCGGTATGCCGACAAGCTGTCTGGCAAAGCGTCTAGCAAAATCTTGGGTTAATTACTGGAAGTCTTCGAGATACGGCAGATACATAGGCGCACTCGTTTCCAAGTGTCGAGGTGAAGCAGCATTGTGAGGGTGTGCTTCTTTTTATTGTGTTCGCTTTAGTTGTGCATAATGGCATACGCCATGGCATGGATTTCAATTCTTTAAGGACGATATGCCACGTGCTGCCGAAAAAAGGAAACTGAACGAAATGTCCAGAATTCCTGGGTATAGCTGTGCGTCATATACAGCATATACTTCACAAGTAGCTGTAAGGTAATGACCTGAATGAAATGTTCCGTGGTTAAGATAAAGAATGAAGCCACTAAAATAAATGTTATGTTTTTGTCATCGCCTGCAGCAGCCTTTATACGGCGATATGGCACACTCTTGCCGCAACGGAATAAACCGGCTGTCTTTATTTCGAGGCACGCAATTCTCGTGAAACCCCCCCCCCCCCCCCCCGTCCCGTCCGTTGACTACAACTTCAAATTGAAACTGGGAAGCACTTTTCAGCGGCGCAAATTCTAATGCCCAGAGTTTGCTCGAGGCATTACCTCTTCGAGCCTTGGGTGCCTCGAAGAGGTAAGGTGCCTTGTGCTGCACGATGTCCAAAACCTCAGTAGCTTAAGTACACACTGAGGGTTATTCGCTTCATCAGTCCACGAAACACCACCTCGTATACCCGGCTGCATAGAGAGGGCACCGCAAGACTTTTAGCAATTCACTCGATTTTCGCCTCCTCCAATGAATAATGGTATCTTCAATGTGTGACAGACTACTATTGAATGAGGCTTTGACTTCTTGCTGGCTGCTGCCATATGGTCTCGAAGGCATTTCGTGCCGAAAAATATGGTCCGAACAACTGAGTCTGTTCCGCAAAAGTATCCATCGTAACTGTAGCACAAGAAACAAAAGCCCATAAATCGCTGAGCTGAGTTGAGCGTGTTGCACTGGAAAGGGATTAAATATTGGTCCAACCTTTTTCGTGCCTAGCAAACAGCTGAAAGCCCCAATTAGCTTTACTTCAGATTACCGCTGCTTAAAACAGACGACGAACAGCCTAATCTTTGGAAGCACTTGCAAGAGCAAGTAGTGCCTGCAGAATATAGAGGGAGTACTACTTGAGATCTAGTGCTGCTGCCGAATGTGTCTGCCGGGAAATGCGCAAATTTGATATTTACCACGAACTACTAGTCGTGAGCAAACAAGTTTAGCTATTCGAAAATCAGGTAGATGTTGTAAAGGTTGGGGTTTGTCACATGCTTGTTGCATCTCATCAAGTATGGTCGCTTATTTGGAATGTTTTAGTGCACGTTCTCGCATTTATGCTTTCATTATCCACGTAAGCCACCACTGCAGAGTAGAACCGTGCATAATTACCTTCACCGCACCATCCCTCGGCAGTGCCTGTAACTCTGCACTTGAAGGACATATCGTTCTCTAGGAAATACCTGTTTCAATAAATTAGCCCTTTCAAAAAGACATAACATGCTTTTTGCGTAAAGTACGACTTAACCACAACCTACAGACATGATAGCGTCGGATTGTAATTTGAATGTACGAGAAAACTTAATTCTGTTACGAGGGGAACTCAAACACAAACCCCTTTTCCAGCATTGCTACCATACAACAGCGGCACGCCCCGGTAGATTCCATGCAGAAACACCATCCAGATGGCGCTCGCCTCCTCGGCCGGTCAAACTGGGACTCAGCCTGCCTAATGCGTTTTGAACACGCACGCGGCTCGGCGCAACGTCTTCACATTACGCACGCGCCTCGGGCCTAAGTCTTCACATTTTCATATAAGACTGCTTATATTGTCTCTGTAAAACTGTCTTCCCAGCAATGCATTTGTGCTTAAAAGTGAAGCCGACTTTAAGGCGATCGGTGTAAGCTTGGTCTTTGTAACGTCGTGTGGTCTTGTAAGCACCTAGAACCTCATTAACTTATTAGGCAGGAAGTCGGCAACAGTACAACATATCCTTGACAAAGGTGGAAACAAACTGGAAGGGGACGCGGCAATAAATTACGTTCGAAAAATAACAGCCGAATCATTTCAGGGCAATGACGAGGTGGTTTCTGGGGAAACAAAGAGAATGAACGAAAACCAGACGGAAAGGGAGTTGGTGCTGAGTAATTTCAACTGCAAGAAAGCTGAAGAGAACATTCCTAAACGCACAGCCATCGGTTTAGACGAGGTTCCTGTTAGGCTGAATAATGAGCTACGATTAAAAGGTAAGGAAGCTCTGTTGAAAGCAGTAGAGAAATGCTTACAAGATAGACGAATACCAGAGAGCTGGCGACAAAGTAGACTGAATTTAATTTATAAAGGTACGGGGGGGGGGGGGAAGTAGAATTCACTAGCATAGACCGTTGACCATTACATCGGTAATATACAGGTTAGCAATGCAGGCGATTAAATTGAAGCTACAAGCAAGGACAGAGAATAATGGCATACTGGGAAAACTTCAGAATGGTTTTAGAATCGGTAGGCATCTGGCTGATAACTTATCTGCCCTTACTCAGCGTATTGAAATATCCAGAGAAGAAAAGAGACCGCTATATTCGGCTTTTTTAGACATCACCAGAACGTATGACAACGTAGGCCACAACATTTTGTGGGATATTCTGGAAGCAGAAGGTAAAGGCAACGACTGTTTACAGCCATTGAGGGAGATTTACCGAGCAAATACCGTTTGCGTTGAATGGGAAGGGATGAGGTGTGAGGATAAAGTTGATATCAACAAGGGACTGAGACAGGGTTGCCCTCTATCCCCACAGCTGTTTATGATGTACGCGGTAAGGATGGAAAGGGCGCTAGAAGGAATCAATATCGGGTTTAACCTCTCATACAAACAAGTCGGCACAATAGTTGGGCAGCAGCTTCCGGGTTTATTTTATGTGGACGACATTGTGTTGCTTGCTTACAAGCAAAGTGATATGCAACGTCTGGCTGATATCTGTGGAGAAAAATGGGAGAATTTAGGTTTAAAAGTTAGTGTTAAAAATCAGGTTTTATGGTATTCAATAAAAACAGTGAACAGACAGTGTTGATACAGGGCCAGGAAATACTCGGGTAAAAGAATACAAATACCTTGGTGTATGGATGAACGAAGGCGATAGATACCTGGAGACACAGGAAAAAAAACAATAATGGCAAAAAGGAAGAGAAATGCAGCCATAAAGAAGCACAGAACGTGACGGGGATACAGTAGGTACGAGGTACTCCGGGGTATGTGGAAAGGTGTAATGATTCCAGGGCTTACATTTGGAAATGTGGTTGTTTGCTTGAAGTCAGGTGTACAATCAGGGCTCGATGGCAACCAAAGAGCAGTGGGACGCCTCGCATTGGGCGCTCACAGGCGGACTACTAATGACGCTGTGCAGGGTGATATGACCTGGACAAATTTTGAAGTAAGGGAGGCTCAGACTAAAATTGATTTTCAATAACGACTCAGCAATATGGAAGAAAACAGAAGGGGTGTGAGAGTGTTCAGGTATTTTTGCAGGCAGAACATGGACTCAACGTGGACGAAAATAACTAGGAAGCTTAGAAGCAAGTATGCGACCGGTATGGTAAGCAACACGGCAAGAGAGAATGTCAAACACAAAGTGAGAGAGGCTTAGACAATGTCATGGGTGGCGGCAATGGAAAAGAAACCTGCTATGACTAACTACCTCAAGGAAAAAATGAAATCAGGAAAGAAACAATTTATGATAACTTAAAGGGAAGCTCCTTACTTTTGGAAGCGAGATCAGGATGCCTTAGATCGCGTAGTTATAAAGCGAGGTACACCAAGGACGAAGAAACATGCTCTTGCTGCCGTAAAGCTAGGGAAACGATGGAACATGTTTTATTGGAATGTGAATATACCCAGCTGCCAGTCTAGTCTCCTCTGACCTTCTTGAAGCCCTTGGGTTCAGGGATAGGATGGGGAAAGTAAACATTTCCGCTATAGAGATTGGTAAGAGGCGGTTGGAGGTATGGTGGCAGAAAAGTGGGGAGACCACAAACAACGGAGACCTACAGAAACAGAGTTCCCAGTAATGGTTCAAAAAGTTTGATGCTTGGAATTCTTTATATTTGTGTGTTTTCTCAAAAATAATGGTAGGACATTAGGCAAAATAATAACAAGAACTTGGTGGCGCAACCCATCACACCGTTTCAAAAGGGAGGCGGATAGCATCCATCCATCCATCCATCCATCCATCCATCCGGTCAAACTGGGACTTATCCTGCCTAATGCATTTTGGACACGCGCGCGTCTCGGGGCAATAGCAAACAATAAAAAATAATAAACAAACGTCTTCACATTTTGATATCAGACGGCTTATATTGTCCTAGTAAAAATGTCTTCCCAGCAATGCATTTGTGTTTAAAAGTGAAGTCGACTTCAGTGGGATCGGTGTAAGCTTGGTCTTTGTAAACGGGCTTTCCCAAGTTGTATGTTGCAGTGGAGCCTACTCATAAAAAAAAAAATACGCGATGCGAACGGGGCCCGATAACGCTATCACGTTCCACTACGAAAAGCGAAGCACAAAGGTCCTCCAATTTTTGCTGCTTTCGGTATAAATACCCATTGATCAATAAATCTGGGTTTTTTCCCACCTTGGCATTCGGCGTACCATGACTGCGATACAACCCCTAAAAGGCCTAGCCTTTGATGGCGAGAAGCGGGTTCGGTAAGTGGGTGATCCGGAAAGACAAGGCATTGCCAAGTCGAGGGAAAATCCAGCAAGCACTTTAACTGTATGAATGCGCAGGCACAATGTTGCAGATGTTTGAATAGCCAAATTTTCTAGTGGAATCTAACACACATATTACAGAAGACCGACCACTGAATATCAAATCGAATATTTAATTATTTCCTAAACGACATAAAATATGAAATTGCACCAAACTTGGCTCGCATTCTTTGAATGGAATCTAACAGCGTTAGTCCTCAGTGCTCTGTCAGACTTCTTTGCTTTGTCCAGTCTGAAGCTTTGTTCGATTCCCTTCGAAGAATGAAATATGTAGTTTACGAACAGTCGGTTTGGTTAACAAGAAATCAAGCTTACGTTTTATATTTGACGTATGCATATAGTACAATTCGTTACTATACGCGAGGGCAATTCAAAAGCTTCTAAATGAGAAACAACTGCTTGCATCTGTCATGGCACCATGGGGAATCACAATGAAGCAAAGGAAGAGCAAGTCACTCTATACACGGGCACTGCTGTGTTGAAGCTGACACGTGTAATACCACACTACACATCACATAGTTGCATAAGGATGGGAACATGGTAAGACTGGCTGAATATTTAATGAAAACTTTGTATATAGGCCGCCCAAAATGCGACCCATCCTTGTCAAATGACTGGAAAGTAAGCATTTAGCAGAAGCTATCTACCCAGTACGGTAACTCGAGAGCAAGTGCTCCTGCGCAACAAGCACAGCTCTCCTGCAGCGGGATTTTTCTTCGCAGTCGTCATATCCATTGATCTCTCTCCCTCGCAGCATTACTAAGTTTTCTTACGCCTGGTGCCGTGTGTCCCAGCTAACGTGATCCAAGCTGTTTAAACAAAATAAATATTAAAAAGTCGTGGTGATATACACGATTGTAGGACTTGCAGTGTGAAGTTGTCAGAGACGTGGCGACCGAACAACCTAGGCTTTAATATTGTATCATGCTCCGTGTCTTTTTAAAATTTTCTTGTTCTTCCAACATCTTGGCTAACCTTAGTTGTGACACCCTATGTACAGGTTGTCCCAGCTATCATGCATCGCGTTTTTTAGAAAGACAGACGACTCTACGCAAAGATAACCAACTGCGCATTGTTCACAGTTGTGTAGAGTAACCGCCAGTAACCTTTTGTTGACTCCATTGAGTTTGATTACTAATTGCAATTAGCTACTTTGTTAATTACTGCTCGGAATACCATGCTGTCAATGAAAAATTTGTAGAAATTGAAAAAGAACTAAAGCTGGCACGTTTTCAGCCAAGTACTTTTTGTCCGTTGATTTTTTCCGGCTGATAAAGAAAGCCCGCGAAAAAAACGTCGCAGTTTCGCCCTAAAGGCGAAACATCAATTGCGATAGCAAATTGGTAGACAGCTTACGAAGTAAGGATAGTAGTTTTATCGGCCGTATAAAGTTGTAAATATTCTCCTACTAACTAAATAAACAAGCACGGTGTCACGCGCGCACAGGTAAACATGAACACATCTGGCTCGATGACCGCGGAAACTCGTCAGAACGCTGGAGTAAGAAAGCGCGCCAGCAGCCGCAGGCAAATTGACCTTCGCGCTTTTTTTCGTCTCACTTCAACGTGAACGTCGAAATCACAGCTGTTACGAAGCTACCGGCACTCGGCGCGGGAACTTTGTACCCATCGCAGAGCGATTTGAAGATGAGGCCTACGCGGACGCACACTTCGGCCACATAGCAGATCGATTTCGAGATACGGTGCCCGCGCGGCAGCTCCGTCAGCAGCACCCGCAAGAGCAGAACGCCCCGCAAAAGAGGTCGCACTCAGCGCAATCATAGTAAAGTCCCTATATAAGAAAATTACCGCCATCCTTTGATCAACGCCGCTCTCTCTCTCTTGTATCTCCGATTGGACGATGATATCTCGCCCTTTCACTTCTTTATATTTTGTTTTTTTTTTTTCCGCCTCAGAGCCACGTTGAAAGTCCCTCTGCGCAGCCGCAGTCGCCGGCGGCGGCGGCGCGCGCCCGGCCTGAAACCTTCAACGTGGACTTTCTAGGGGCCCCAATGTCGACTTTCTTTCGCAAGCAAAAAGTAAAGAAAAAACGAGCGCTTTAGGAGAGGGGATGGCGGAGGAAAGAGTAGATGGTGGTACTTTTTATATATAGGGACTTTAAATCATAGCTGAGCGCCCACTCGTAGATCGTCTCAAATCTAATCTGCGGGTCAAGTGCGTCGGCCTTGATCCACAACTCGTCGAATCCAGAATTCCAGCGTAATCGCTTGTGCCCACGTGCCTTAAGGAAAGTGCTACAAAATTCGTGTCACGCATACAACCTGATTACACAAGGTTTTGTGACCTTAGACAACAAATAGAACCAGCAATACCAATCGAGAAACTTCAGATACAGAAAGGCACGTCTTGCGCTGATCGACAATTTTTAACATTTGTTAGGCGGTGAAACATGGTCACCGCTAAAAGATAAGCAACTACTCGTGTCAATGCCTCCTCTTAAAAAGCATCGTCCCGGTGCTACGAATAACACGAGAGCGAAACACGGAACATGTACTAAAGAAAAACAAAGCAACACAACATGGACCATTTCAGGTCGTGAGCAGCACGGTTGTGATGCGTAATTCCACTAGGCACGACCTCGTAGTCCATTGCGCCAATACGTCAGATGACCTGATGGGGACAGAAATACCGCTCGCAGAAGTTTTTCACTGAGTACTCGACGGCGTATTGGTGACCAAACACACACATGGTCGCCGGACTGGTATTCCACATAAAGCTGATTCACGCTAGGCTGACAAAGCACCGATTTTGGTCTCCCTACTGTTGGCGACAGCGTTTCCTTCCTTTCAACCGTTGGCCACAGTGTTTTCCGTTCTATAAACTGCTCGCTTCACAAGCGGGCAGAACAAAATCGTTCTCGTGTAGGCGTAGTGTGAATCAGCGTTAATGAATCTTAGTGGGACAAGTTTGCGACGTTTTTTGTGGCCCCGGAGCAACATATACGTTCTTTCGGTACTCACGCTCGTCGAAAACGCGATGAGCGATTGCCAAGAGTGATAAGGAATGTGTTACTTGCGGCGGCAGAACGCGCAAAAGATAACGCCGAGGAACATAACAATCAGACAGTTGTAATTCGAAAATTCCGGCTTCTAAAGGACTGAAAACAGGCTTTGCACCCACGCATTTGTCATGAGTGCCAGTAGAAGGCATTCGGCAAGCGTCTAGCATGGTCCGACTGGGAGCCTCTGTTGCGTCCATATCTCTGTGTACGTAGCGTACCATCGCATCGCCTGATGCCAAGTTTTGGAAACGCGAAGTCGCCCGTGTATTTGTGCTATTAAAGTGCAGGAAATAATGCCTGGGAATGGGGGAATGCTTGGAAATCAGCTGTTTTCATATTTTATGTTATTGTTTGAAATGAGTCGGGTATTTTATAGGCCATTTATGTAAAAGCGAATTGCTTTTCTTTGGAATGCCGCCCATCCACCGCGTTCGCACATTTCGCCTCTGCACGCTATTTCTTTGTCTAAATACCAAACTGACACCATGCTTGTAATTTACTTTTTTTTTCAGCTGATGCCGTCTGGTGGAGCTTTGCACGGGGACTACTGCTTACCTGGGGCCACAACCTTGGATGAATGCACAAAAAGCCCGGAACGAGCATTTATATATAGCAACATTAACATTTCCTCATTTTGCACGTGGCACACCTTCGATAGGGCTTGTGAGGCAATGGTAGTGATAGCAAATTACTAGACTGCACAAAGTAAGGATCGTAGCTTTATTGACCGCATAAACTATAGTAAACAATAGTTTACAATTAAATTAGCAAGGACGCTGTCACGCGGGCACAGGTAAACCTGAACCGAACTCACTCGACGAGCGCGAACGCTCGCTGCTACAACGCTGGCGTGATGAACAGCGCCGCCCTCGTGGAGCGAACACTGCTGACTGCCTCTCGGTTCCACGCGTCTCCGACACTTGAGATTACACGACCACCAACAGTAAGCAGGCACGCTGGAAGACAGCGCTAGTGAAGTGACCAGCCAAGTCGACTCGCCTGTCCTTGCACCCGTCAGAGATTACCTCCAAGATAAGGCACGCGTACAGCCATGAGAAGTCATGGCTGGGCTAGAGGAGATGAGCGCTATTTTGCCCCCTTCCCCCCTTAGCGAGAACTTAATCCCGTAACCGCGCGCTACCACACCCCATGTTGTGAATCACGTGATCTTCAACACTGGGCAGCGGGAGGACGGCGCGCATCAAGCCGCCATGCTTCTCGTCTGATCTTCGCACGCTTTCCCTAGGACCACAGCTACGCTTGAAATTCACAAGGAACCTGATGCTGATGCCGACGGCTAAAGTTCGCCTTTAGTGACCACATAATTGCTGTCGCAATAATATTTGCGCGTAAAAATGTAGCAAATACAGTTACAGTCATTTCAGCGAGCGAATATGTACCAGGAATTTTATCGAATGCATTAAATATCCGTAAAACAAACGCACTGCTCCTCCTGCATACCAGTAAAAAAAAAACAAGAAAAAAAAGGTACCCACAGTAAAAACACGAGCGTCGTCACTGCATAATCAAAGTGCATTAAAGCGGGACGGTACCATTGGAGAGAATGGCTTGCTCAGCTTCGGCTCGCATGGGGCTCCAGTCTGCGGGTCGTAAGCGGCTTTCCTCCTCCACTATGTCTGTGAGGAATATTAAACCTTCCAGGGAATTGTGGGCGGATCCGTGTTCTTGCATTTCGTCGAAACACGTTTCTCGCTGTGTGTTTTCGTGGCTGAACAGAAAAAGATCAATAACGAAATTTATTGAAAGAGACAATTTGCGTTTCTGGCATTAATACACTAGGCCGTAAGACAAAATGTAGGACAATCTAAGAGGCACATACGCAAATCTAGAAAAAAAATACGTAATGCAAAAGAACGGAGGGCATAAAAAAGTGTTAGCAATGAAAGAAAATTGCGTTGTAAACTGTTACAAGGGCAAGTAAGCAGGGGAATGACATGAAATGTAAAATCGTGAAAGAGAACAAGAGATGAAATGTAGGAATACGAAATAATCTCCCTACAGCCAGGTACGATTAAATCCAGCCGTAGGCAGACGTCGCAAGAAGTTCCCATACTTTCACTGCTTAAATGATAATGACTGTGGTGGTAGTCCTTAGCAGAGTGAACTGAATTTATGGTCGGTAAGCAGGTCATGTCGTTTACATGATGCACTCCACATGCTAGGTGGTCCCTGAAAGCAATACATTTAAGACTTCCAAATGGGGGACATCCAATATGCATAGTCAGTTGACAACACTGGCCGCGTCCAAGATCTTGATTACGGCTAAGTTGCAAGTCGGCTCGGTCCTGTAAGGCTCACCGATCGTCACCGTGTGGCTTTTGAGGACTAATTGCAACAATCAGCTTCATCGTCCCGCGTTTATTGAACAGCGAACATCGCTGCGCTGCCACGGATCAACGAAGCCGCTCCACAGGGTTCTCGCACGATATCCGTCCCGACGGCATTATAGAGAGGCGTAATGCTTTGTAACCAAAACCTACGCCACGCCAGCTTTTCCGGCGACGTGCGCTTCGAAACCGAACACAGCGCCCAGGAAAATTTGTACTTCTCTGTCGCATGGTCACTCTAAGCTGCTAAACCAACTTTGCAATGTAATACAACGCACGAAATTCGTTGCGTCCACAAGAAAACACGTCACAAATAAAAAATCAAACTTTCTGACTGCTGTTGGTCGAAGCTGCGTCCATGCAAGTAACTAACGAGAACCATTGTTGCTTAGGGCGCATTGGATTCTTGCTACTACAGTGACAACTGAAAATGTGCGAGTCACACAGGCATCCCCTGCGAAAACTGAGGACAAACGGGATTGGCAAGTCGAAAGTCGGGTTCCGTGCACTTTTTATTGCGATAGCAATTATATGGACACTCAAAAGCAGATTTCTGCCGTCGGCGTCGCCGTCGCCGTGAGGTTCCGTATGACGTCAATGGAGATGAAATCGTCGCCGCGCGCCGAACGCTGTATGTGCGAGTGAAAGGGCGCGAGGGGCGCGCGCTTTCACGGGGAGTGAACGCACGGCGGAAAACAAACGCGCGTTCTGCGCCGTGCTCGCTTAAGGGCTGCAGAAGTAGGCGTCTCTTTCCTCCTTTACAATCATCATATATGTAGAGCAAACGCGCCTTCTTCCGACGCGCGAGAGGCCGTGGGGGAGGGGGGGGGGAGGGGGAAGGGAGGCGACGTTTAGATGCGGCACCAAGTGCCTATTTATATCAGAGGCTCCGGCAAGTCACCAACGCCGCACGCATTTTGAGCGAACGCGGGCAAAACACCGACGGCGTCGACAAGTTCAGCGTGTTCCCGGTGCTGCTGCATGTCCAAAATTATACAGCTGATAAAGCTAATATCATTACTACGTATAGCTCTCTACAAATTTGCTATCGCAATTGATGCTTCGCCTTTCAGGTGAAACTGCGACAACTTTTTTTCTTTCATTCAACGTTGTAGGCATCGCTACCATAAGGTCCTGCGCATGTGTTCGCATGGTGGCGTTCTATGCGCTCTTTTATGCTGGAGGCATGTGTAAATTGCGAGTCTCACAATGCACAGGCGCTCCAGCTGCAAGCGCCACGTATTAACGTGAGGAGCTCCACAAACACGCGGCCAGACACTCTAAGACACTAACGCGAAGTCACAATTCCAGATCTGAAAAGGAAGAACACAGGGTAGTTCAATACAAACGGAAAGTGCGGAAAACAAACGCACATGCGTTTCAACAGCACGATGCGAGGGCAAGCAGCGATTGCTATGGAATAGAGCGCGCGGACCTTGCCTAACTCTGGCGTTGATGCACATGCTGTGAAAATGTGCAGTAGCAATCTGCATGGACCTCGTAGCCATTTTTACTTTTTCCCCGTTTGGCAAAACTTGTTTCAGTGACACTTTTTGAGTTGTTCTAACTTTTCAGTGAGCAAATGCCCTAAATGCTCCATCTGCCCGCTTACTAACGTTCCAAACCGCTTGTTTTCAGTAAAAATTTAAATGCAATCTTTGCAAACATCGCGCTGTGCTGGACCTTACTTGGTCGGGAAAGTATTTCTACCAAGATGTACGGCGCCTAGCTCCCTATATATTTATTTCCAAAATAAATTTTGGAAATAAATATATTTTATATAAAAATAATATAAATACCCACGCACGCCTGCACACAAAAGAGTCTATGTGTAGGCTAAACTGTCAGTTTTCAAATGATGTTTCGTACGGAAGCTCGCATGTTGATAAACATTACATAATTTCCTTTTTTTTCGTTTGTGTGGAGGGCAGGAGGGGGGCAGGTGACGGCGACTGTTGTACTAGTCGCAGTAAGGACACGACAGAACGATATCTAACTACTACTGTTACATGCTAACAGCAGCATCCGGTACACAACGTCAACTGCGGCGGCAACTGTTTAGCATGCGCATTTGAATATGGTCCCTCCTTTTGTTTATAGCAGCAAACAGCAGCGAGAGGACGCCACATAATAACGGTGAAATAGCAGCTATGCGTGTAGCTATTTGAATAAATACACTTTATTCATTTTTCGAAGTGAACATGAACAGCAAAAAGCCTTAGTCAGGGCGCACTCCTGATTTCACAAAGGAATACAGAAAAAAAAAGCACGAAACATGAACAAATAGCTGCACAGGGTGCAAAAAGCAAAAAAATAATAATTAAAAGCAAAAACAGAAATTAATCAAAGAGCGCACACGGGACGTAAAAAAAAAAAAGCCGCAGTTTCATCCGGAAGCCGAAGCATCGATTGCGATAACAAACTAGTGGACAGCTATACGAAGTAAGGATAGTAGTTTTATCTACGTATAAACTTGTAAACATAGGCATACTAACCTAATTAACAAGCATGGTGTCACGCGCGCTCAAGCAAACATGAACGCATCTCATTCGGTGACCGCCAAAACTCGCTCTCGCCATCGGATAAAGCAAATCGATCTGAACTCAGGAACACCGAGACCCGGGGTGAGTGGCCTTTTTCGAAGATTTTTCGAAATGAAAACCACCCGAGTCGTGTGTGTGCACAGCAAAGCCTAACGCGACTAGGCCTAGCGTACCCCTACTGACCCCCGGCAGGGAGAAAAACGCTGCCGCGCTGTAAACCAGAGGATCGGAATCACCTCCGAAATGGAGGTAGACGAGGCAGTAGTGGAAGAAACCCCGAATAACAAGTCCAGAGAAGAAAAAAAGCGATCCCACTAGACGAGCCGAGGAAGGCGATGCGGGGGTATGGATCGAAGTTACACCCAAAAGAAAGGGCCGCGCGAACGCTAACGAAGGGGCAGAAAAGCAAGGCATCCGCTAGAGAAGCCAGACGCGCAGATACGGGAAGAGCATAGTGAACAAGATTTTACGAGCAAGCAAGATGGCCAGGCTACCTAGAGACGACATCAAGATAATTGTCAGACCGAGACGGGCTGAACATCCGAAACACGTGCAGAGCCAGCCTAGACGAGGCGATACGCGATGAAGCAGGAGTTAGCAGCGACGAAATCATCAAGATCTGCCCCAACCCAGCAAGGAATTGCCTACAGCAAGGAATTAACAATCAACGGGAGGAATTACGAGACCAACGCGGACTTCTGGGCACAGCTACAGATGGCCAAGGGGATAATCCGCGGCATTCCCCTGAATTACTCGCCAGACCAGCTCGCGCACGCACTGGTGAACGCCAGCAACCCTTCCCTGGCGTACGCCAAGAGACTAGGCAACACTAAAGTCCCTATATAAGAAAAGTACCGCCATCCTTTGACAAATGCCGTTTCGCTCTCTCCTGTGTTATCTTGTATCTCCGATTGGACGACGATAGCGCGCGCTTTTCATTTCTTTATATTTTCTTTTTTTCCGCCTCAGAGCCATGTTGAAAGTCCTTTGCGCAGCCGCAGTCGCCGGCGGCGGCGGCGGCGCGCGCCCGGCCTGAAAGCTTCAACGTGGACTTTCTAGGTGCGCCACCATCGACTTGGCTTTCGCAAGCAAAAAGTAAAGAAAAAGCAAGCGCTTTAGGAGAGGAGGCGGCGGAGGAAAGAGTAGATGGCGGTACGTTTCTTATATAGGGACTTTAGGCAACACCACCACCATGATACTACTTTACGAGGGCAACCGGGTGCCCACGTGGGCGCACTTCAATAGCATCATAATGAGAGTATCCCTCTATCGGAAATAAATAGAATTTTTCAAAGATGCGGCAGGCTCGGGCACAGACCCGACGTGTGCCCCAGACGGGAAAAGCTGTGCCCGGCGTGTGCTGTCAAAAACCCAGCCAAAGACCACGAATGCACACCCAAATGCAAGCTCTGCGGAGAGGTGCACCCCATGGCGGACCGGACTTGTAGGGCTAAATTCAAGACGCCATACATGGTCGAACTAAGAAGATGGACAGCGAGAAAAAATGAGGAAGAACTGCTGTGGGTAGCCGGCTCACAAGTCCCGGACGCCGGGGAAAGCAGCAACACACAACCATCCCCCAGGTCCAGGTCCAGGAGCAGAGACAGGACCGGGCGTGGGTCGAGAACTGCCTCAAGGGAAAGGAAGCGCGAAACGAAGGGGAAGAAGCAATTACAAAGGACACCAGCAAATGTGAGCTGGTCAGACGTAGTGGCCGATTGCGAATCGGGAAGGTGCGGCAATACCAGTAACGATAGGGGCAAGTACGAACCCCTAGAGGAACGCGTGAAGGAATATGTAACGGCAAACTAGCTACTCAGGCAGGAGATAGAAAGAAAGAAAAAAACTTGAAAAGAAACAGAACAACGAATCAGCCAAGAAATGAGACGAACAACAGAAAACGCTTAATGAAACTCACATAAATGCAGACACAATCGTCGCCCCCGTCAGCCGCCGTCTCCACCCCATCCACCGAAGCCATGGAGGATGAGGTGGTGCAGATGGTAGAAGAGGTTCCAAGCGAAAGATATCGGACACCAAGACCAACGAACAGGACGGTTAACTACAGGAGGTCAAGAGACCCCGCCCTAGCACAAAATCAAAAACAGAGATGTCCTCGAAAACATGCTCACCAAGCTCTCACACAAAATGGAGAAAACGTTCGAGAAGCTGGCGGCACGCATTAGCGACAGCGAGGCAGAGAGGAAGGCGCAAGCCATAAAATACGACAGGTGGCTCGCTGAGCTGGAGAAGGTCTCGTAAAGATGGCGTCCACCAAAAAGGGAAGACTGGTCATCTGGCAGCGGAACTGCCGAAGCTTCTCAAATAAAAAAGCAACGATGGCACCGCAGATTAAAACGACCGCAAAAAGAAAAAATCCAGACGTAATAATTCCCCAGGAATCATTCGACCACCCACAAACAACGCGCAAAAGGAACGGGGAGGGACATAGTCGTGACCACATTAGTCAAGAAAGGACTGGTCGTCATCCCGCGCATTATGAAAAAAAAATAACGGTCATTAGCCACACCCAGAAGTTGTGCCACGCAGCAAGCGGAAGAGCAGCAGTTTCTTCCTGAACGTCTACAGCAGCCCGTCCAAAAAGGGCCTAACACACAATTTGGAAGATTTATTTACCGAAAATATGACCATCGCGGGAGACAACAAGCTCGTCATCGGAGGTGACTTCAACGCTCCACACACGCAATGGGGATGTGGGCACTCGTCAAATAATGGAAAAGACCTGGCCGACCCTCATAACCGGCCTAACCCTTCCTAACGAGCCGGCTTCGCACACAAGAGCCGGTGCGGGTCTCCATATGGACATAGCACCGGACCTAACGCTGTGTAGGAGCGCCGGGAGAATCACCCAGGAGAACCCATTCGAGGACATGCGGAGCAATCACAGGATCCTTAGTATCGCCCTAGGAGAGCCCCGTGCTACGAAAGAAAAAAAAAACAAGATCAGGCTAGCAGACTGCGACAAATTCCGCAAAATCAGAGACGAAAAAGAACAGGGGCCCATAAGAACCATAGAATAATGGAGCGGGGAGCTTCCACGAGACGCAGAAACGGCCACGACCGAGATGGAGTGGGACGACTGGTGTTTCGGCGCGGAGACGAAGACGACGACGACGGCGGCGGTCACCCACCGCGGATGGACAGCAGGCTCGCGCACCTCGTACAAGCCAAAAACTCCATCCAGAAACGCCTGCAAGGGCAAAAATGCAATAGATATTGAAGGCGCAAAATCACGGAACTAAACAAGACCATCGAAACATACTGCGCCCAGTTATGCAGTCAGGAATGAAACGAGGTTTGCGACGCCATGGACGGCAACATCAACATGGGCATAACGTGGAAGATCCTCAAGGACCTGCTCGACCCTTCGTGCACCACGACGGCGTAGAAAGCGGAGATGACCAAGATGAGGCATAAGTACAAAGGAAATATCTGTGCGATGTGTGATGGAATCGTCAAGCTGGTCCTCGAGAGACCCCCAGCCGTCGAACACCGGAACTACTCGGGCTTGCCCAACGAGGACCTCGACAGAGACTTATCCCAGTAAGAAATTAGGGTGGTCCTGCAGACCATCAAGACTAACTCGGCTCCGGGCCCCGACAAAGTGACCAACAAGATGCTCCGGAACCTGGATGACCAGGCAACGAGCCGCTTGACAAACTACATCAACGAGTGTTGGCGAAACGGGGGGGGGGGGGAGGGGATACCCAACGAATGGAAGAGGACCGACGTGATCCTCATCCCCAAGCCCTAGAATTCAGAACATGCAGCCTATCTGCCTGACTTCCTGCGTCGGTAATGTGATTAAGCACGCCGACCTGAACATAGTTAAGGCTACCTGGAGCCCAACGATGTATACCGGAGAAACACGATTGGCTTCAGAAGAGGGCTCTCTACTCAAGACGCCATGATGCACCTCAAGGAGTAAGTCATAGACACCATGGGGTGAGGCTTGAGGGAAATACTCGGACTCTACCTAAAGAAGGCCTTCGGCATGGTTAAGCACGCGGCCATCTTCGAAAGAATCACGCAACTCGGCCTGAGCGAACGAACGTACGAATACATAAGAAATTTCCTTACGGAAAAAACAGCCTGAGTCAGCCTGGACATGGAGGTGAGCATCCAGATGGACATGGGCAGCGCGGGCACACCGCAGGGGTCCGTCGTATCACCAATGCTCTTCAACCTCGTCACGATCGGACTATCGGAAAAATTGGAGCGAATAGAAGGCATTAATCACACAGTTTATGAAGACGACATTACGATTTGGATCACGAAAGACGCAAGCGAGGGTGAGCTGGAGAACAAACTTCAAGGGGTGGTGGAGGCAGTCGAGGATCATCTGGAGGCCACCGGACAAGAATGCTCGCTGGGGAAATCTGAACTGCTTCTCTACCGCCCCAGGAGGCTGGGCCCACCATGCAGAGACCTAGTGGAACTGCACAAAAGGGATATCAGAATAACCACGAGAAACGGAATACACCCTCTCCCGCAATACTCAAGAAACGAAAGGCCCCTACAACGCAGGGTACATAATACGCTGGACGAGATCGCGGAAGCACAGAGGGTAGCGCAACTCGAGACTCTCTGGTACCAAGGCGGGCAGAAAAATCATGGGAAAGACTTGGCATAAACTACCACGGAATGAAGGGCCCCAAGACGCAGATTCACCCGGACGTCGGAGCCGCAATAAAGACGGAAAACATCCCGAAGAGCATGTACCCCGTGCACAAGGTCGAGAGAAGAAAATGCCGCACGAAAACGATCCTCAAAAACAATGGCGTCTGGGAGGGGGTTCTCTTCATAGAGGCCCCCGTAACCCCCGAAACCGAGAGGACAATGGTGGTGTCGGCGGTGACGAGGGTACTCCCTCATCGCAATGGCGGTCGTAGACACGCAAGGACCAGATCATCGGAGGCAGGGGAAGAAACGGCAATTGCAGTGGCTGTAATGAACGGTCGGCAACAAGACAGAACAATAATCAACGACTCCAAGACGACAATTATGAGCTTCACAAACGGCTAGGTCTCCACCGAGGTGGTCAAAATCCTGAACCGCAGAGCAGAAGACTCCAAGAACGGCAAAATCACACCCAAATATCTCAAATGGATGTAACCACAGAAGACCCGAGCACCCCTCCCAGACTCAACGATAAGGTTCACCGAGCCGCGCGAGAACTAACCCACCGCGACTCGGACAGTGACGGCCCGACACCCCGCACCCCGCGCGGAGAGAGTGACGACTGCGGCGGAGGCGATGGGTTAGACGGAGGAGGCGACGACGACGAAGTAGCCATACAAGACCACAGGGACAGACTGGTCCCGTCTACCACGACATACTGACACACTATAAGAAACCAAGAGAAGTATACCCACAACCGCAGAAACAACTAGACACATCTCGTGAAACAGATTGGAGAAGGTTGCAAACTAGAACTTTCCGAAATCCAGTACACTGAGAGTAAATTCCAGAAAATACCCAGAAGCGAGCTGCAATCTCTGCAAGCACGAAAACGCAGACATGGTGCACCCCTTATGGAAATACACAGATATCAGAGCAATATATATAGAGAGGACAACATAGAACCGGACCTTCTCTAGGAGCGATGGCTAAGCGCTCTGACTAGCTCGGATCCACACGACTAACTTTGGGCAATTCAGCTGGCCCGGGCAACAGTGAAAAGGATATGCCTCACCGCAAACAATCCCCGGGTGGCCTAAGCCCGGGTCGGCATCCTCGCAGGTGCTTTTCTCAGTAAAGTTTTTCCATTCGCTGCTCACCCTCGCACACTTTCATTCGCACGTAGAGCATACGACACGCGGCGAAGATTCTATCGCCCGTGGACTTTATACGGCACCTCACGTCGACGGCAGAAATGGGCTTGGAGTGTCCATATAATTGCTATCGCAATAAAATATCACGATCATCGCGCATTCTGTTGAGCGAGTAGTTCTATTTTGCCGTACAGTAACCAAGATTGCGGATGGCCCTTGTAGCCATTCGATAAATGACACTTCACATTTAAGGTTGTTGCCTATTTGAATACGTTCGAAGAAAGGGCCGCTATGATTACATTTTCGCTTTCTTGCACGGCACGTTATGTAATTGTTACATTTGCAGTCAAACCTCAATATAACAAACATTGGAATAAAAAATAATGGGATATACCGAAGTAAATCTAAATTGTTTATTGGCAATATCAAGATGCAACGAATATATGCTTATAACAGATATCACATATAACAAATGCATTTCCATGTCGAATGCGACTTGGTTTTAACGAGGTTTGACTGTACTGAAAGATCGTATCGCCAGGACTAGTTGGCAATGATTGTAGAAGCAGCGGTCCCAAAGTTGACAGACGTTATGAATCCAGTGCTCCAAATATCCAAAGAATAGTCTGGGTTGCCATCTGTGTGCAGCGCCAATGACACTATTTCTTAAGTGGCCTAAGCATCGTGTACTCGCTACTTGTAAAACTATTATGTACAACCCTTAAATTGTGTTTGCGGATTTGCTATTGTATATATGTGGAGTTTTTACATAATGTCTGAAGACGTGAAATGTATTAGAGATGGAAGAATGCCAACAATATACTAATCCATAAGACGGGGGACGATAACGAATTTAGGAATTATAGGCCCATTAGCTTGCTTTCAGTATTGTGCAAAATATACATTATAGCAATTGCTATAAAATGTGTGCAACACTTGACTTCAGCCAAATCAGGGAACAGGCAGCCTTCAGGAAAGAATAGTTTACAATAAATTTCATTCATGTCATAAATCAGGTAATTACGAAATCTGGGGAATACAATTTACCTCTCTATATCGTATTGCATAGATTACCAATAGGCATTTGATTCAATATAGATACCAGCAGTTATGAAGGCATTGTGCAGTCAGGAGTAAAGGAAGCATATGTGAATATTTTAGCAAACATCTAGAAAGACTCCACCACTGCCGTATTTCTCTACAACGACCACGGAAATATCCGTGTCAGGCATGGAGACACAATCTTTCCAATACTATTCACTGGATGCTTACAAGAAGGATTCAAGCTATTAGAAATTGAAAGATTAAAAGCGAGGATAAATGGCGAAAATCTCAGCAACCTACGGTTTGCATACGACATTGTCCTATTCATCAATAATGGCGATGACTTTCAACAAATGATTTAGGATTTTGGCCGACAAAATGCAACAGTAGGGTTGAAAATAATACTTTTTTTGCTTGTGCTTTATTTTCCTTCAAATAATCATTATTATACAGATATCTGGACCGATAGCCATAGTGACGTAGGGACTTTGCAATAGTGACGTAACACTGACGCACCACCACTGGAGTTTCTTCACGATATTTAAAAATAAAACTCTGGCTTTCATTTCTTCTGCTAATAATACACCTATTACACATATTACCGCGAAATCAACAAAAATAGAGTTGTTCAAGAATATCTTATTGATCTACCGTGATCCAGTGTTTTCTTCAGTGTCCATTTAGGCGCGTACTTACAACTATGACAGAGAGTAAGCAGCATACTCCGCTTACCTCTCACTAGCGGGCTTCATGTGCCCGAAGTTGACCAGTGACTCGAGCGTACCGTCGCCCCTGGCGCTGGCCACAGTGACCTCGCGCAGCGCGTCCAGGGGTTCCAGGCTGGTGGCGAAATGTGCGTAGCTGCGCTCAGACGGCGGTTGCAGCTCTAAGGCGGTCATCACGTGGTCAACATCGTCCTGGCGTAGACCACTGTGCTCCGGCGTGACGCTGCGTAAGTTTCAAGTGTTTAGTTTCAGGATGCCTTAGATCGCGTAGTTATAAAGTCAGGTGCACCAAGGACGAAGATGCATGTCCTTGCTGCGGTAAAGCTGTGGAAACGATGGAACATGATTTATTCGAATGTGAAGACCCAGCTGCCAGTTTAGGCGACTCAGGCCTCCTTGAAGCCCTTGGGTTCAGGGATAGGAGGGACAAAGTAAACATGTCCGCAATAAAGATTAGTAAGAGGCGATTGGAGGTGTGGCAAAAATGTCGCAGTTTCGCACGAAAGGCGAAGCATCAATTGCGATAGCAAATTAGTAGAGAGCTATTCGGAGTAGGGAGAGTAATTCTGTCGGTTGCATAAACTTGGACACATTCGCTTACTAACTGAATTACCAACCGTGGTGTCAGCGCGCCCAAGCAAATATGAATAGATCACACTGAATGACCGCAGACGACTGTCAAAAAGCTGGCAGCAAGCGCAGCCGCCGCTGCGGGCGAAAGTTCGTGCGGTCTATCGCTTCAACGGAAACTGAGCGGCGAATGTACAGCGCATACAAAGGTCAGAGCCGTGTGGAGATAACAGACGGTGCGGGCGACTGCCACAGCCGCGGGCAAAGTACGAGCGCAGTTGTTGGCAGAGTAGAAACTGCGCCCCCCCCCCTCCCGCGCGGCCTTGCCGCTTTCTTGCTTTCGCGTGGGAGATTAAGTGGCAAGTTCCCCTTCCACCCGGTTGCAAGATACGCCTTTGGTGCCGGAGCACAGTGTCGCCCCGCTTCCCTCCCTCCATACCTCCACGGCCTTTCGCGCGACGGTCGCGTTTGCTTTCCGCCGTGCGTTCGCTCTCCGTGATAGCGCGCGTCCCCCGCGCGCTTTCGCTCGCGCATACGGCGCGCGGCGACGATTTTATCGCCCTTGGACTTTATACGGAACCTCACGGTGACGGCGACGCCGACGGCAGAAATCTGGTTGAAATGTGCATATAATCGCTATCGCAATAATAAATCTACAGAAGGCAACATCACTGTTCAGTAGCCTGGCAAGAGAGCGAGTATTGAGGATTGGCAATCAGCCTCTACAGTGTGTGCAACAGTTCATTTATCTAGGCCGTTTATTAGGAAATACAGGGTGTTTCACTTAACTTAAGCCAAACTTAAAAATATTCAGATGCTACGTAGCTGAATAGAACGAAGGTAATGCTGTTTGCCGTCGCTTGGAGATACTCAGACGATTTTTTGCATTTAGCCTAATCAGATAATTAGTCCTAATTAAATAATCAACTTCACAATTATTATAATTAGATGAAAATTGTAAATGAGAAAATTGTTGAGCAATATGAGAAACTCCCGATACAGCTTTCTGTCACTCAATACGTGCTACATAATTGTTTTTCCGACCATGAGGCTGCCCGCGAATATAGGCAAAGTGCCTCGAGCGGCTAGTCACGCGGCAACCTTGCGCGTATTAGCGGGCTGCTTTAACGCTCGGATAAACAACAAGACTGCACTTCCAGTTCACCTTCTATAAATAATGATGATGGAACAGCTAATGAGAAGGATATATGCTCCGAAAATAAAACAAAAATGACACCACGATTTAATGCCGCCTGAATTTCATACCTGCAGCCATGTGACAGCGTTTTTTACCGGAAAATGCGGTCCACTTCCTAACTAAACAATTATAGGCTAACTAACAGTGTCTCACTAATTCTATAGGAAATTCTGAGCGTGCACCAAGATGCTCACACAGTTTTTCCTTCAAAAAGAACACGAGTTATGGGTCTCCTACGAAATCTACCACTACGAAGCAACCTGATACAGTAGGACATTCAGCGCCCTCACGAACATTATTCAAACAACATTGTTTTGGGCGTTAATAACCCAACCACTATCATGTGTTCAATACTCTCAACAATGCGAAAAACATGCAAAAAAATAAAACATAGGTACACGCTGCGCTGCCTCCATTCCCAGTGTTGTTCTTTTCCTATACTGCCATCGTGAATGTTTGCACTAGCTACTGTGACCAAATAGATACACTGCCCTATTTTCTCTGTGCGGGATTAACAGCGTTATTGAAAATTCCCACTCATTTGCCGCCTTGCTCAGTTATAGGAACAGTGCGTCGCTAAGCGAATGTCCTTATTGCAGCATTAGCGTCACCAACCTAACATAGAAAAGCAGTCTATTAATATACAGCGTCCACTATAATTGTGCCATTGTTGTTTTATTGTTTTCATGAACACCTTTGCCGTCTCTTTTTACAAAAGATTCGCTTTTGTGGTTGTTAATGAATCTGACACACACATACCCACACTGAGCATCTGAATGAATCAGTACACAAAGCAAAACGCCCACCTTTCGTCGTGGCCTGTCAGGTCAACAGCTGGCCCTTGCAGGGTCAAGTGATACCCGGGCGTCATTATGGCTTCCATCATCTCGACAGCGCGCTCCTGATTTTTGGCCACGATTCCAATGAGCTGCTGGTTGGTCTCCACCAATCGAAACAACTGCGTTTCGGAAAGGACACCTTAGCACATGATACCACATAGCAGCTCTGCATGAATGAATGAATGAATCAATGAAATATGTTTATTATAAACAGTATGGCGCCTCGGCTTAAATAGGGTGGGGTTCAGGGAAGGGAATCGCATGCGACGATGGACGTCCGCCTCATGTACAAACTTCCAGAGAGAGAACAGCGTGTATCGGGCTCAGCTGTCGTTATTTGGGGAGACCGGGTCTTCAAAGGAGGTGACATCTGGTCTCAGGTATTGTTGCCAAGTCATTGTATCCGGAGCAGTGCCAATGCATATGCCTATTTTTGCGCGCAATGTGCACATGAAACCTGTAACTGATTCGGTGGCTTCTGCTTCTCGTGAACTTTCGTCGTCACTGTCGACGGCTGTGTTAGGTTATCGTCTGTTGTCCGCCATTTAGCGATGCTATCGTCTATCCTCCGGACCCGTCCCGTCCGGACCTTATGTGTTAGACCTGGAGCGCCAAGCAGTAGTGGATGCTCGTTGAAAGGAACATGTGCCTTGAGAGCGCGGCGTCGTTTTTGCCTTTCCGCAGCGATTCGCGCTGTGGGGTTCGGGTCGTTCGGTGCAAGCAGGGTCTAAGGTACCGAGACGGAGTGGTCTTCAGAATTCTCGTTCGCGAATGCATGGGAAACTTCGTTGCCGATGCTTCCGGTGTGTCTCCGCACCCAGTCCACCGTTACATCAAAACAATGCGCTCCTTAAATCGTCAAGGTGACCATCTTTGTCACAGGATATATCGTGTCCACTCTGGGTGTCTTGCCTAGCCGCTAATCGCTTTTCTGCTGTTTGTATAAATTACTGTGCATTCTCCGGTTTAACGTATACCCTGGCGCGCTTCGTCATACACCTTATGAACCACGCATAAGATCGCGGACAGTTTGAGCTGAACCGTGCTAGGTTAATAGTAATACTGGTTCATGTCTCTATTTACCATGCGGTGATGTGAGTGAGTGGTAAGGTAATGTGATGTGATTGTTGTGAGTCGGATTGAGGATTCCTATGCTGTGTCTGTAAACACTGCATTATCGCGAGAATTCGTTGCTGTACGCTCTGCGTCGTGCGCGTCAATACAGAACCTTTTAAAGTGGTTTTGTACCTTTAACGGTGATGACTCGCTTTGATTCCCGTAGTCGAGGGAGAACCGGCGTGTTTAGACCTGGTGGGTTGGGCGGTAGGCTAAACAATCTTCTGCCTACCTTCGTATTTTGCTGGTGTAGCTCGTGAGCCTTGTTGCGTGCCTCGATGATGTCTCTGAGTGATGGCAAGGCAAAATATGTATACCATTCATCACCTGGAGTACGCTTCGGCAGGCTGGTTATAGCTCGTAGGCATTCAAGAAAGCTTCGGGCAGTTCGCGATGAGTTTAGTTCAAGGCAAAGTACGCCGCTCCATCACACGCCTTCTATGTTAAGGTCGCCAGGCAACTCTTGATGCTTCGCACTCCGACCCCACCGAAGCGTTTTCCGATATCACGTATTAGGTGGAGCTGCTGGCGCCGCGTTGGCTTCAGCTGTCGTATCCAAGCGACCGATCGTTCAGTTGGCCGCAAAATAGGCTGACCTGCCACGGTAAGGTTAACCTTTTCTCGTTCAAGAGGCAGCCTCCCACGAGGACAAAATTCGTCTTCTCTGAAGACGGCTGCAAGCCGGTGGAGGGCAGTTAGCCATCAGTGGTTTTCAAGGCTCGTTGGGCGTTGTCTCGAACTTCTGTTATTAGCGCCATACTTTTACGTCCACCCACTGCGTTGATCATAAGGTCGAGATTTCGAATTTTTTCGAAACATATCGCCAAGTCTCCCACCACGACGTTAAAGAGTACCCTCACCAGGATGAATCCTTGCGGTACTCCCCTGTCGTTCGGTAAGGACTTAGGTTATTTCGAAGCTTGATTTCATCTCGAACGTGCAGCCTGCGGGGAACGATTAGTATGCAGTTCGTCATCTGTGTTAAAATTAATTAAATAATTGGGTTTTTGGTGCCAAAACCACGATCTCATTATGGGGCACGCCGTGGTGGGGGACTCCGGAAATTTGGACCACCTGGGGTTCTTTAACGGGCACCTAAATCTAAGTATATGGGTGTTTTCGCATTTCGGCCCCATCGAAATGCAGCCGCCGTGGCCGGGATTCGATTTCGCGACCTCGTGCTCAGCAGCCCAACAACATAGCCACTAAGCAACCACGGCGGGTCGTCATCTGTGTGCTAATCGGTGTATTCTGTAGAGCTTATAAAATCTCCGAGTGTACGACAGTATAGAATGCCTTTTTTTGGTCCACTCTCACAAAAACAGCAGGGGTACTTAGCCGGACCCGGCGCTCACCTCTCAATAGCGGCCGCAACAGGAGAGGCTGCCCGGCATGCACAGGCCTGGTCGGAAGCCTGTCGGGGCCGCATCATAAAAGCCGCAGTTTTTTTTTTTTTCGAGGTAGTACGTGAGCCGTGCCAACACCGAGCGCTAGAAAAGCTTACATGCGTTGAAGTCAGCGATATCAGTTGGAGTTTGCCAATGTTGCTTGCGATATCCGCTAGTTTCGGAATGGGATACAAATGGGATGCAAACAGAATGCTTCCATTCCAGAGGGAGGTCGCAGGCAACTATATGACAGCTTTATGGACCGCTATAAATGTCTGAACTAGTTAGTGGCTTAAACAGAAGAAACTTTCTGTACTTAACGCGACAACATTAATTCTGTTCATTGGCAGGGGATCCTGTAGTCTAGAAATTTGGCGCAATTCATTGCAGACACTTGTATTTGGTGTGATGGTAGTCGCACCTGAGGTGGTTCTAGCCTGAAGACGGCGCTAAATAACAACAGTCTTGTTCGAACATCTTTGAAGAGTGTACTTAAGAAGCACGCCCTTAATGGCTGAAGCAGTTGGGCGGAATGACAACGATTCATGCATGGGCTATAGTAAACACTGGCGCTTGTCGTATCCTTCGACTTACTGATGATTGAGACCTGGCTACGGTACAAACATGCACAACCTTGCGCAGCGTTGGAAGCCAGGTTGGCTGCAGTTGCACAAAAACTGTCCTAAAAAGTAGTAAAACGTAAGAACCCCATGAAACGTTTTGTTCATTGACTACTGCCAAAGGTGACTACTACTTCCACAACATTCAGCAAAATATATATATATATATATATATATATATATATATATATATGGTACTGCCAGAAGATGTTAAAGGGCCCCTAAACCACCTCAGATATTTTTTGAACATTTCAAGTAAACACGCGCATCGAGTTCAGCATGCCGTCACGATCAACTATGCCAAACGCTGCAGCACTACGCGCCGCGGGAGCGCCACAAAATCAAAAAAACAATGCCGTCCTTCTCCCCTCGCTTTTCCGGTAACCCCAGCGGTCGTCATGATGTCAGCAGGGGGAATCTGGTGATGTCAACGGTGGAAACGATCTCCATTGGTCGAACAAGAACTGACGACTTCCGGTTTGTCTGCTAGCAGGTACGCGCGCTCCCTGCTCGTCCTCGCCGTGTTGCTCGCTTGTGCGCGCTTGCGCATCGGTAATTGCAGCCCGCAACGCGAGGGCCAAATCGCTCGTGTTCCAACACAGTCATGCTTAGCGGTCTGATTAACTGTGCGAACAGTGTCGGCCTTTCCAGACGTGCGCGCAACACAGGGTCTATAGCGGCACGCTTCGCACAACACACGCCGGCACCGCAGCAACAGCGGGTAGCCGAGAAGCGCCGAGTCAACGTCCACGTTACCGGCATGCTAACTCGCCGCACGCCGTTTGCCATTTGCGGGCCGCCGGTCGACAGCGGTTTTGCTCGCGAGCGGCGAGATTTCTTGGCCGTACGTAGAGAGGATGAGACCGGGACTCATTTGTGCGCAGCCTCACCGCCGGTGATCGCTCGACGGCGCCGATATCGTCGCTAGGCCTTTTCCGGTTCCCTTCAAAGCTAAAGCGGACGGCGCTTCGAAATGAATTACCGGCGCTCACAAGCCGCAATATTTTCATATCGTTGCTAACGCTCTTTGCAATAACTGTACACAAAGAAGAAAAATACGCTGATATTAGCGGCGCCGTCGGCTGCGATGCGAGCACAGCCGAGCCGGTCGTCTCCCGTCGGTAGGCGTGCACTGCTGCTCTCAGCTGCATCCGATGTTTTCGTTGCCGGTGGCGGAGGCGCGCAGCTTCGCGGTCGTCGATTGGCCCGTTGATCGTGCAGCGGGCGGGGCGCAGGTCGAACTGCCGTTTACTTTGAACACCTCTCGCGCGGCAGACGTTCTACAGCACTGGAGGCCGGTTTGCCGTCCTTATATGTGCCGCTAACATGGCTAGCGTGGACGTGCCTTAACCGGAAGTAGGCAGTGTTTTGAGAAGTGCGTTGGCGATGACGTATGTCACGTGACCTTTCGAGAAGCACTCGGCGAGGAGGGGAGACCAGCCGATGAGGAGAGTAGCGAAGGAAAGAGCGAAACGAGCAAGGGCAGTTTTTCGATCATCAAACGCGTGTAACTCCGCTATTACGGCACCATTTCGAAAAATTCTCGCGGCTACATGTTCGTTGTAGACTCGTGCACAACTGCAACACCACAACTAAATTTCGACCTCTGGGTGGTTCAGGGGCCCTTTAAGAGTGCTGTCCTTGCACTTCTTGTAATGAGTTAATCAGCCCTATTTGTTCTGCTGCAAGATCTACCTAAGACACATAGCGAGAGGGATATCCATAATATCCATATGGGGATATTGTTCAAGTTACGGCAGGGGACTCCTTGCTTTGGTGCATCTCACCTGTGGTAGGGCCAAGTCTCTTATGACCTTTTCTTTCTCTCGACGCTTCTCTAGAAGAACAACAGTCTCCTTGGCCACGTTTAACAGCTTCGCCAGTTCCCGGTTGCTGTGCAATAATGTCCATATCTTCTGTTTGTGCTTGGCTGTGTGTAGAACAGCAATGTCAGCCACTGTAGGCTCCCACGCAGGTACTCGTATTGGCATTTATTTTCACACAAAAACGCACAGAGATTGCGCAAAATGTGACGAGGAAGGAGGGAAAAAAGCTGCATGAACAGCAGCTTGACTGGCACCACCTCTCCTTGCGCCCAGCAGCCACAGCACAGTTGGGTACATAGCTTGGTGAAATACCCAGACGAGGAAAGTTTACTAAGGATACATGACGAAAAATTCGAAGACCACTATCTTGCTATGAATTGTCTAACACGTTTTTTTTTCCGGCTAGGGTATTGAAAAGGTACAAATGTTTTCGTATTCAGTACAAATGTTTCTTGGGTCAAGGCGTGTTGGGTAAGTAAGGTGGTTTCACGAGAAAACGAAGTGCAGAGCTGAAACCTCATAAATTAGATTTCATTGACTTTTAATATAGCATACTTTCATGATTCCCTAGTGCGAAGGTTACCTTTGATTTTCAGTGAGTGTATACCTTACGAGAAAAAAAATACCCGAGGCCCTCGCACTAAATGGATTGTTTTCGTTAACAATGCCTGTTTGGAAATACGTAGCGATGTAAAACACGAAAAAACATGGTTATAAGCAGTCTGTATTTTTGTTTTATGTAAAATGTAGACGCTTCGGAGAGTTAGCTAGGGTGGTTCGATACTTCTACGGGAGGGAAAAGCCTATTTTGCGAAATACCCATTAGGTGTAGTTGTTTAAGATCAAACAAGCGACAATTGATTTTTTTTTATTTCCTAAGAAAAACGGTGCAGCACTTTGCAGCCTCCGAAGTCTAGTGGGTTGCAAAACTTGAATATGTTAAATAAATCGGTTGACTATTGCTGCTTTAATATGAACGCATACTTAGTGAAATTGCCTTCAGTATATAATATTTAGACAGTGACCACATCGAAAACACCTTATTTGTTTGCATTATTATCTTTGCGATGACGTTGCATGTGGTGCAAGAGTGGGAATTGTCAGGATGTAGCGGCATACCCAACATATAAGCCAGAAAGGGCAATGGAGACGCCAAACAAAAACGTAGCTTTGTTGAAGTATTCCTTTATTCCAATAAAAGGATATCTTTGGATCGTAACAAAATTATTTAGGCACGGAATCATTTTTATAAGTACATCGAAACGCGTGCTCTTGCATGCGATTGAAAATGACCGTCTTAAAAAAAATTTTCCCCTGGCATTTACTTATATGACATCAAATACACGACGTTAAGTTTAGAGGGCACTCTTGCTTGTATTCCTTTCTATTTACTAATTAGCAGCGGTGCTCGACTGCCCTATCTGAGGCAACATGTTGCAAGAAGTTTATATGGACTACTTGAAGAGTTTTAGAGCAGGATTTTAAAACATTCCTGATAGATTTCATTAGTAATCAAACTTCACACATTACTATCCAAACTGCATCAGATTTCCTAGCGCATCACGAGTAATGCGACGCGCCAGCGTTGACATGTTGCGCATTATACTTTGCGCAACGTGTGCGATGTGTATACCGTGTGCCGCCGCCATCCCTGGTGCGATGACGGCGGCACACGGTGTCACACATTGTAGCCAAAGCAGCGCTTCCGGCGTCGACTTCTGGGTCGCCATTTTGTCAGCGATATTGCTGTCCCGCAGCTTGGCGAGTGCAGCACATTCGCTGCAAATTGCTTTTCCCATAATTCCTTATGCGATTCGATCGCCGTTTAGGTGCACTGCGAAAGTCGACATACTCGTCTCAATCCACCCCTGTCTGGCGCACTAATGCGACGCGCTTTCCTAACGCATCAGCCCCGATTACATGGATGAGATGCGCTTGAAAGCTGACGTGATGCGATGGGATGCGCCCGTTGTCGCAATCATGTAAACGCGGCTACAGAAAGCTATCGCTCCAATATATATAAAAAATTGTCAAATCTTGTGCATATGATTTCCGCCCTATTTCGATCTCTCGTGGAACCACCCAGTGTCTATGATGTTCTGTCGCTGAGCACGATGTTGCGGGTGCGATTCGCAGCCGCGGCGACTCTATTTCGATAAAGGCAAGCGGCAAAAGCGCACGTGTACTGAGATTTGTGTACATGCGAAAGGATCCAGGTCAGTCAAAATTAATCTGAATGCATCTGTCTTAGTCGTGGTGCTGCTTTGGGGAACCTCATGAATCAGTGGTATCCTCAGGTCGCACTGCGAGCTATCTGGATTTTGAAAATGTAATGTGGAACAGTCAGGTTATTTCAGGTCTTAAAAATTATACAGGGATACCTATTCCGTCAACATTGTACTTCTGCAAGATACCTGTCAGAATATAAGTCAACTTTGTCTTTGCAGGTCAATATACACTTTACAACTTGCAACCTGCAACTATGTGCGCCTAACTTTCTAGTGCTAGCTGCAACTATATGTTATAGTAGCTATAGTTGTACATTGCACTAGCCATTCCACAAGCTGAGTACTGCGTCAGTGCAACAGCATGTTTGTATGTAAGACTAAATTAAATTCAGTGAAAATTCGATAACAGCTGTGGATGGGCTCTGGAGGAATTACGCTGGTCAAAATACTGCATTGATCATTTTGTGTCACATGCAAAGACCGACCAACTCAAAGAAATGGCCGAGAGAGAGTACTCACCGATACTCCTTGATGAACTCAACTTTTGGGGTCGCCCCCATTTCATCGAATACTTTACCTGGAAAGTAGCAATGAAAGGTTGCAGGTCCTGCCTCGGCATGAGATAGTGCATAACAAAAAGAAAATCTGTACAGTACGTTTCAGTCTTAAAGACAACACATAATTGGCATTCAAACTAACATCACTTGAACGAGTAAAGAAAATTAGAAAAGTGTGACTAGTGTGACTGATGTGACGCGCTCATAAAAATATTTCGAAGTTTCCTTGTTAAAATGCGGCTCCTTCTAGCCCTCAAAAATTAATTTGGTGTTTCCTTAAACAATGGACCATACACGTCGAAATACTGAATATGTGAGAATGTGGAAAAATAAGGGAAGCAACATTGTAGATTGATTTTGGACTCCGCCATAGTTAGGCTCGTTCATGCGAGAAGGCAGTTCCAGTCCTTTAACCTACACCAGCTTTCCGCAGTATGCTTAGGAAACCAACTCGACCATGATGGGAGAGTCCTAAATTGGTTTCACTTTGACTCGGCACCGGACGCGGCGAAGTGGACTGCCGAAAGCGTTGACTGGCACTGCGTGAACATAGCGAGCTTGGCACAGATTCAGAAGTGTGGTCAGCCGTACACGCCGATACGTCCGGTTCCGATTCACGCGAAACTTCGCCAAAATGGCCGCATGTCAGACCGCGAGCGTATGGTGCCCGGATTCATAGGCGCAGACTACGGCGGGCTCCGGGGCCCGAGCCACTTCCGAAGTCTTCCAAGGAAGTGTCTTCCAAGGAAGTGGTCATGACCTAAAGTGTCATGACCAGACCTAGTCACTTATATTTTATTGTGGCTAAAAGCTTACTGCATCATTGTTGGCGCGGACGTGCACGGCTTTTAATTCATGCTTTTGCTTTATTTCTGCAAATCCTGACAACAGGAGGACGAGCGCATTAGAAGCACCCGCGGCGGCTACCTCAATGCGTATTTTTTTCACTTCAACCTTTTAGAGGCGCAAGCACTTCTATGCACGAGAAAACTGTCTGCCAGTCCGCCCGTCGGTCCTTCGCGTAAGACGATCGCTTTCAAGATATGGGGCCCGCGCGTCTCTCTTCAACGCGGGGCAGCGAAAACACGGTGCGCGGAGTACTCCGCAGTCGGTACTCTGTCCGCTTTGCGGATCGCTTTGAAGATACGTTCCGCGCGGCCGTGTTTGAAATTTTATGCAAACGTTTACCGCATCCGTTTGATCGGTCCGTGCCGCCGCCGGGGTCCTTGGATCACGCTTCATAATGGTTCGACAACGGCTTATCATGATCGGAACGTCATCAGCGCATCTGGCGCCGCCACCTGCACTACTTTGCTTACGTTATCAATGTAACTTGCGCCGCCGTGGACACCTGTTCGCGTCGCCGCAGCGCTGTCGTTTGTACTGGCCGGAAAAAGTGTGAAAAAACTGATAATGACACCGGGCTGCGTGGAGATGAGCAAGTGCCACAATGTTTGCGCATATTTAGACAACTTCCAGAGGAGTTTCTGCGTGAAGTTCTTTTTTTTTATTTCCACTGTGAACATCATGCACAAACACAATATTCTTAAATAAATATACACAGGACAAAGCGTAATATATTTTTATAGAGAAGGAGGTAGTCAACTAACAATTATTTCTAATAGTAGGCATAGCCTATGCCTAGAGAATGAATATGTTGCTGTATGTTCACCTCGCTTCAAATTGCTTTGCGTGCTTTTTTGACCATGGAAAAAAAAACTGCAGACTTAAGTGACTCCTTCGGCAGAGCCTTTTATCAACGGCGTTTGAAATGCACGTGAATTATATGTGTCTGAATATTGCTTCTCTTTCCGGTAGCCAATGCTAACGATTCATGGAAAAAACCAGTTTTATTAATTTACAATATTTATTAGGAATGGGAACATCGTCACTTGCATGCAGAGGTCATAAGTACATATAATTCCCTCAGTAACCGATATGAAGCGACACCGGATTCATTCGAAATCAAAATCAATAGCATTCATGAGCAGCAGCGCCTATACTCGAACATTAAAAAAATAAACAAATTAAAAAATAAAAGAAAACGGGGGGAAAATAGAGAGAGGCGGCAGTTTCGCCGGTAGGGCGATGCAGTATTAGTGATAGCGAAGTAAAGGGAATTACATGATTGAAGATTGTTCTTCTTTCTGGGGTTTTACGTGCCAATACGAGTTCTGATTATGAGGCACGCCGTAGTGGCGGGCTCCGTAGTGACGTGCACTAAAACGCAAGCTCACGGGCGTTTTTGCATTTTCGCCTCCATAGAAATGCGGTCGCCGCGACCGGGATTCAATCCCGCGATCTCGTGCTCAGCAGCGCAACGCCTTAGCTGACTGAGCCACCCCGGCGGGTCGATGGAATATTCTTACCGTATGAAACCGTGTAAAGGCCGCACCCGTGTAACCCCCAACTCGAGAGCCAATATTGCAATCGAAGACCCTGCCGCTTTCAAAGTTGCGATTAACAATTTATTGTTAGAACACTCCTCTCTGTAATGCCCTCGGGAACTGAGAGTAATATAATAAATCAATAAATTAATAATTAATTAATTATTTATTACTATTTAAAATGCAACGAGAAGCAATCGCGTTCGGTGCGCTGATTCCGATCGCGCTCAACAGCGAATTTTCCTGTGCAGCGTACTTTCGTGCGTCACTACTAGATGGCAAGAGGAGGTGATCGCGGAAGTATACGGTGGATTTCGCACTCGTAGTTGGAAAAATTTGATCAAATGGCCCGGTCCCATGCAAGGTTCATAAAAATCGCGACAGAAAAGTGCGGCCCTTACACTAGTCTATGTGTTAGTTGAATCGGCCATATAGATTGCACTAAACATTCACTTAATACTGAAAATAACAAGCACAGTGTAATGCACTAACCATGTAAACCTATAAATATCTCCCTGGATGACAGCGCTGGCATTATGAACAACGCTGCCAGCGGCGGCGAATGGTTCGTACAGCCGCGCGATTCACCAAGCCTCCAAAAATAATATTCATCGTCATAATCTGCCCATCTTTATGTCCACTACAGGACGGCCTCTATATTAGCGATCTCCAATTACCCCTGTCTCTTGACTTAGACTGCGCGATCTTCATTACTAGGGGCGCGGAAACAGAGCTTGAGAAGGAAGACAGCGCGCATGAAGTTAGAAGCCATCCCTGCTCGCCCTTGATCATTGCCACCGCCAATGATTACCAACAATAAGAAACGGCACGCGGGGCGCGTGTCAGCCGCGCGCAGTCAATCGCAGCTACGGCAGGGCTAGAGGAGAAGACGCGCGCTCTCCTTCCCAAGCGCGCGTCTGATCACACGACCTCCAACTAACGCGAATATTGAACGCCTGGAAAAATACTGCCAGTCAAGCCGCCATTCTTTTCGGCGCACTGTTACATGCTTTTTCTCGCACCCACAGTGTTTGAATCGCTGATTCATATGGTTGTTGAACTTTATACGGAACATCACGGCGATGACGACAGCGGAAATGTGCCTGGAGTGTCTATATAATTGCGAGGAAACGCAGGCTGTGAATTGCTCTGTCTACTACTATGAGGTCTTGTAAATACTCCTATATGGCTTTCACTGCAGTGATCAATTCTGCAAGGTCACCCAAAGTTTCTTCAAGTACAACTGTTATTAAAGATTCCATATATATATATATATATATATATATATATATATATATATTGTTACGGCGAGATGTGTTTATTAATGGAAAATGATGGATGCGAGAGGCCTAGGGACCGATGATGTCACAGTCCGAACTCACGTCGTCTTCCTTCACTTTCAAGCGTCCTCCCGTAGCGTAGCAATTCCCCCCTTTGCAGACGATGCCCACCGGGCGAGTCAGTTGGAGTTCCGGTGGTGAAAACGTTTAAGACGGGCGACATGGACGACGTTGGTCTTGCTTGAGCGGCGGCCAGTAGACAAGAGTCGACAAATCACGTACGTGACATCACTGAGACGTGCCATAACGACAAAGGGGCCGGTGTAACGGGCCAAGAACTTTTGGTATAGGCCGCGCTTCCGAAGTGGCGTCCATAGCCACACCAAATCGCCTTTCTCGTACGATACGTGCTGATGGCGCTCGTCATAACGGGTTTTAGAGCGTTCTTGGGAGGCAAAAGTACGAAGGCGGGCGATGCGCCGGGCCTCTTCTGCGCGGCAAAGTGTTTCAGCCAGAGAAGTTTCGGCGGTTTCCGAGAACGGCAGGATAGAATCGAGAGCTGTACGTGGTTGGCGGACGTATAGGAGATAAAATGGGCTGTATCCGGTGGTCTCGTGTTTTGCGGTATTGTAGGCGAAAGTTATGAAAGGCAGCACAGTGTCCCAAGTTTTGTGAGCGGAATCAACATACATCGCAAGCATGTTGATGAGAGTTCTGTTGGTCCGTTCAGTTAAACTGTTAGTCTATGGGTGGTACGGGGTGGCGTGACGAAAATGAGACGTAGAAAGCCGGAGAAGCTCTTCAACCACATCGGCAACAAATTGCCGGCCACGATCACTGATAATAAGACGAGGGGATCCATGGCGTAAAATGACGAATGAGAGCATGAAGTGTGAAACTTCAGCGGCCGTTGCTGCACGAATCGCCGCACTTTCTGCATAGCGTGTCAGGTGATCGACGCATACTATAATCCACCGGTTGCCTGTCGTTGATCGCGGCAGAGGGCCGAGCAGGTCAACACCAACTACCTCAAACGGTGAAGCAGGGGGCGTGATGGGATGCAGAAGTCCGGGAGGGCCGCTAGTTGGGCGCTTGTAGCGTTGACACAGTTCACAGCTCGCAACGTACGCTGCTACACTTTGGCGCATCTTTGGCCAGAAGAAAGGTTCTTGTGTGCGCCGAAACGTCCTGGAAAATCCCATATGTCCAGGTGTAGGGTCATCGTGCATTACTTGGAGCACATCACGTCGCAAGCTTGTCGGTACGACTACAAGCAAACGGGCACCCATGCCAGAATAATTTTACTTGTAAAGAATGCCATCCTTTACAACGTAGCGGCGTTGACCATTCGCTTCAGAGATAAATAGAGGAGCCAGACTGGTGTCGCTGCGTTGCTCCGTGCGAAAGGTGGTAAGGTCAGGAAATAGAGGGTCAACAACTACTAGGTATTCATCGAAATTGTCTGCGTCACACTCGGTCGTCGAAAGGGGAAGCCTTGATAAACAATCAGCGTCAGCGTGACGACGACCGCTCTTGTAACACACTTCAAAGTCATATTCTTGTAATCGTATGGCCCAACGAGCAAGACGGCCGGTTGGGTCGCGTGGTCCGGTGAGCCAACATAACGAGTGATGGTCGGTGGCAATTGAGAATCGGCGTCCGTAGATATACGGGCGAAACTTGTGGACAGCGAAGACGACCGCGAGACATTCTTGCTCCGTCACCGTATAGTTGCGCTCAGGTTTACTTAAACAACCACTGGCATAGGCAACCACATGTTCTATGGTGTCATGCCGTTGAACCAATACGGCCCCGAGGCCTATACCACTGGCGTCGGTGTGAAGTTCGGTTGCAGAAAATGGGTCATAGTGGCGAAGTAAGGGCCCTGAAGTCAATACAAACTTGAGGTGCTTAAACGATGACTCCCATTCTGCTGACCACTGAAAAGGCACGTCCTTGTTGAGTAGACATGTCAGGCATCATTCACACAGCCGTCAAACGCTCCGTCACGTCACTGTCACGGCATCCGTTTTCGTCAGGGGAGAGGGTTTCCGAGTCGTTTTCCCCTCAAAAACGGCTCGCCGGCGACGCAGAGCGGTGCTCTACGTTTCCGTCGCCAGCACGGTGACGGAAACCCTCTCGGAAACCCTCTCCCCTGACGAAAATGGATGCCGTGACGGTGACGTGACGGAGCGTTTGACGGCTGTGTAAATGAGGCCTCAGGGGGTAAGCCAGGTCGGCAAACTTAGGCACGAAGCGACGGAAGTAAGAGCACAAGCCCAAGAAACATCGCAACTCCCGTAATGACTGCGGTTGTTTGAAGCTGCTAACGGCAGCGACCTTTTGAGGGTCAGGCCGAACGCCGTGCTTGTCGACAAGATGACCAAGAACCAGAGTCTCAGGGTTGCCGAAGTGACACTTCTTAGAATTCAAGGTGAGCGAAGCTCTCTCAAGAGATGTAAGAACGATGTCAAGACGGCGATTGTGCTCGTCAAATGTACGGCCAAATACTACAACGTCATCAAGATAACATAGACAAATTTCCCACTTCAGTCCACGCAGAATAGTATCCCTGAAGCGCTCAAACGTGGCTGAGGCGTTACACAAGCCAAACGGCATTACATTGAATTAAACAGACCATCTGGGGTTACAAAGGGCGTTTTCTCCTTGTCATCCGAATGCATGGGAACTTGCGAATAACCGGACCTTAGATCCACGGAGGAGAAGTACGAGGCAAAATGCAAGCAATCAATTACGTCATCAATCCTGGGAAGCGGGTATACATCCTTTTTAGTGATAGAGTTGAGACGCCGGTAATCCACACAGAATCTCCAAGAACCGTCTTTCTTCCTTACAAGGATCACAGGTGCAGCCCAAGGGCTGCATGACTCCTGAATGACCTGTTGAGCAATGATTTTGCGCTCTGCAGGTGAGACACGGCACGGTTTCTGCCGGATAGGATGAGCGGATCCCGTGTCAATCACGTGACGAGTACATGACTCTGGCACATTAAATTGTTCCTCGCTCTGCGCAAAATCAAAGACTGCGGCATGCTTGGCCAGGACGTGGACCAAGGCCCGGCGCTTCTCTGACGGCAACGACTTGTTGACCATACCCAGAAACTTGTCCTCTGTTGGGTGAGTGACAGCCACGTGGTCTACTGTTTCGTTGCTTAAAGCTGCAATACAACAACTGCTCGTATTTTGTTCGAAGAGGGCAAGCCGCATTCTACTGGGTAGCACGACAGGCTCACTAGAACAATTCAGCACCCATAATGAGGATCGCCCATCGGTAATAGAAGTTGCGCAACGCGGCACGAGCACTTTTTTCTTGACGCAGTTGAGGGGGACCGGCTCCACAAGGACATCAAACGTTCCAGCGTCTACAGCAGGGGTATCAACGGGCACTCTCTTCATCGACTGGGGCGGCAAGCAAACATCGTCAGTGACGGCGAGCGTACCATGACAGCGCGGAGACCCCTCAGTAAAAGCGGATAACAAAATTTCACCAGCGCCGCAATCTACAGTAGCGCCGCACTCTCGTAGAAAATCGATCCCCAAGATTACGTCATGCGTGGAGCTAGCCAGAACAGCAAATTCCACCTTGAACACTCTGTGGCCTAAAGCTACACTCGCAACACACATCCCGACAGGGTACAGTGACTCCCCACTCACTGCATGGAATGTGGCACAGTTGTCCCAGCAAAACATCACTTTGGGTCCTAGCCGTGATTTAAAATTTAAACTCATAACCGAAACAGCTGCTCCAGTGTCTATCAAAGCCATCGTCGGAAGTCCGTCTACGAGGACGTGAATCTTGTTCTGCATCATCGAAACTGGTGGAGGCATGCGTGTGTGTTGTGACAAATGTTCGGCGACCTCACCTCCATCGGCCGCACCACCTAGTTTCCCGGCGGTGGGGAAGTGACACGGCGACCAGGCGATGGAGAACGGCGCCGACGTGCAGTTGGGGGCGTCAAGCTTCGTACGGAGGCGCACGAGTCGCTGCGGGTGTTCTGTCGGTAGTTGTTGCCCATGAACGTGTCACCACGGGAGTTCTGTTGGAAACTGTTTCCGAAGTACGTGTCCCTTGTCCAGCGAGCACTACCGGGCCGATTGTTCCGTCGACGAGACGCCGGCGGATTCTCGTAAAACCGTGGTTGTCCGCGACGGCGCTCAGGGCAGAATCGAGCCACGTGTCCAGGGACACCGCACTGGAAGCACAGAGGTGCCTTACGCACATCACGAAACCTTCCACTAGGCTGCGTGTATTCGTGACGATCGTCCCACGATGACGCCATGGTATGAGGTTGGTTGAAGGCGTTCTGCGGGCCATCGCGACGATGTAAGTCGTAGGTTGGTCGTTCCGGTGCTCGTGATCGAGGCGCATCGTCATACCCCGTGGCGTGAACGGACGCACACGTTGCGTCGTAAGGCAAATAGGCATCGCTGACACGTGCTCTTGTCGCAGCGACAGCTTCACGTCGATCAAGTTCTTCGCGTACGATTTGTCGTATTGTTGACGCGAGATCGCAGGGTGGTATAGGACCGACGTAAACACTCGCAACGGTGGTGACGTTGGCGAGTCTACCAAACTTAGGTGTAATGCGCTTAGCCTTCAGAGTCTCAAACGTGCTACACGTCGGCTACAGACTCCAAGGTGTCCTTTCCTATAAGAAGGTTGTAGACGTCCTCGGCAATCCTTTTCAGAAGATGTCCGACCTTGTCTTCTTTCATGCGAGGGTCTACAGTCTTGCACAGTTGCAAGATTTCTTCAATGTAAATTGTGCAAGTCTCGCCTGGCACTTGAGCACGCTGCATCAAAGTCTGCTCAGAGCGCTTCTTCTTCAAAGATGGGTCCCCAAAGCAGCCCTTTACTTTATCCACGAAGTCTTCCCATGTGGCTAGAGTTTCTTCGTGGTTTTCAAACCACACGAGCGCTGTGGCTTCTAGAAACAATGGCACGTTGGTCAGCCGGGTGTCCGAATTCCAACGGTTGTATCGACTCACCCGACTGTAGTGGTTCAGCCGCTCTTCAACGTCTTCTCCGACCTTTCCGGCGAAGGTCCGTGGCGCCATGTGATGTTGCCACGTTGCGCCAGACGAAGTCAGCGCGTTGTCACCGTTAGGAACCGTCATTGGAAGCGGTGGTAGTCCGGCCAGGCGGCGGCTTCGGCGTAGTTTCAGTTATTGCGCTTTCGTGGTCGTTCGTCCTGGACTCCTCTTCGTTACCCAGCACATCGACCAATACTGTTACGGCGAGATGTGTTTATTAATGGAAAATGATGGATGCGAGAGGCCTAGGGACCGATGATGTCACAGTCCGAACTCACGTCGTCTTCCTTCACTTTCAAGCGTCCTCCCGTAGCGTAGCTATATATATATATATATATATATATATATATATATATATATATGTACAAGTAGTGTTATTGCCTCATGCATCGCCACTGCTTCTTTTCATCCCGTCGACGGTGAGTCTGCGGCGTCTTGGAATGAACGACATCACCATGTACCAGTGACGATGCTCTTCCATGCCGACACTGGAATTCGCAACAACACCGATGGCTGCTGCTTATAACGTTATCGGCATTCGCGTTGGCTATCCTAAGTCACATCGACATCATCAAATCCTTTGGAAATCGCCCCTCAAGATTTTTTCGCCAGTGGGCAAGGCAGCACCCGTTGGATGCAGTTACGGCTAAACCTTTTCGTTTTCTTCATGCAGGTTAGTAGATATCTCCATTCCTGTGAATTTAAAAGTGGTTCCCTCGGTTTGGTTGTGCTGCCTTGCCCAGGCGTCTTGCTTGAATGTTTTACCGAGTGTTCTGACTCATTTTGTCTACTTGCACTGTTGTTAAGCGGAGACGTTTAGCTTAATCCAGGCGCAGGGATAGCAGAGCATCTCGAAGAAATTATCAGAAATCAAAAGGCTTCTTCATGTGAACTAAAGTCTATAGGAGTTAAGCTAGGCTCGCACATTACCGCGACAAACGTGACACTGGCTTCCATTGAAGGTAAACTGGAAGTGCTTTCACAGACAGCAAAAAGGATGGAGGCATGTGAGCAATCGCTCGCGGAACTAAACGAAGAGGTTGTTTCACTAAGGACAGATGGGGACTACATTGAAAATTATTGTCGACGAAACAATCTGCTCGTGTATGATAATCAGGAGTCTGAAGCAGAGACGGCAAGTAGTCTTAAGGAACATGTTCTAACAGAAATTTTTGAACATAAACTTCAAATAAAAGTAAAGAGTCAAGAGAGTTTACACCACCTAAGAACAAAAGTGGTAGGGAAAGCGCATCCGGTTATTATGTGGTTTTTTGACATCACTAAAGAGGCGGAACTTCTCATAAATGCTTCTAAGCTGAAGGGAACTCAAACGTACATTTCGGAAGACTTCTCACCTAGGCTAAGAAAAATTAGAAGGCTGCTCTGGGCTACTGCTAAAGATAAGAAGCCTGAGGACAAAGTGTACCTTAAGTATGACAAATTAGTCATCAACGTAGAGTTCTACGCGTGGGACGAAAGGAAAAATCAATGGTTTAAAGTAGCTGATGCCGCTTCACGCGGTATTGATCACAGCTTTGAGAGTGGTGTAGCGAAAGCCTCACAACAGGGGAAAAATGCATGTCGTCCGCGAAGGAAATGCGCCAATGCTTCTAGTACTTGACAAGCCACAGGTTCAGAATCACTGAGGTCTTTTTTTTACGCCTACGGTTCTCCGAATCAAGCTAAGCATAAACTGCCATCGGCTAACATTAACGCTCGAAGTTCTCTTGACGGCAAGACGACCCAATCGCCAGATACGTGCCAGTTACGTGTGATATTCTTGAATGATATTCTTGAATGATATTCTTGAATGATATTCTTGAATGATTGTGCCGCCGGAATACGTCATATACAGACGAGATCGCGGCTCACGTGGTGGAGGCGTTGCTATGATTGCAAAGCGAGTAGTAAACGTAACACTGCTTGAAAAAATTGATCAGCATGAAAGTGTGTTGTTGCACGTACCTGCGCACGGGTATAGTTTTTTTTTTCTTTGTGCTGTGTATCGCGCACCTGATGCAGCGGATTCTTTCATGTATAGTCTATTTCACTGTTTACTACCTTATCAAAACCGGAACTTAATTATTACCGGTGATTTTAATTCCCCTGATATCGATTGGGATAAACCGTATTATGGCCTGTCTGCCTCATGTGATATCATTCTAGATCTGATGTTTTCTTTAAACCTTAAGCAAACCATTAATGAATACACCAGAGAGACATATGTCCTAGACATCTTCTTCGTTATTCAAACCTTTTTGATGGAGTGCTTAGTGTTAAAGCTGGAATCTCGGACCCTTGACTGTTGTTTTTCTATTGTGTTTCACCAGTTGTTTCCGGGATGCGTCAGGTTAATATTGTTGCAGGAAGAAAGCAGGCCCACGAGTGTAGAAGGATGTATATTTACAAGCGAAGAAATATGGCGTTCAGGCAACGGCCAGAGACTTCGTCTTCCTCTCGTTCGCGTCACCTTCTTCTTTCCCTTCACCGTAACATCACCCTCCCGGTGGGGTTAGCTCCGTCCCGGTGCAGGTTATGGAGCGTCGCTTAATGGGGAGACATAGGGCTTGAGCCTGGCGACGTGAACAACATCGCTGGTGACGTTGGGAGACACTGAAGGCTGACCGACTGATCCAGGACTATGCACGTGCTGACGATAACGCAATCATCGACTCTTTACAATCACAGTTAAATAACCCTTGCAGCAATGACCTTTATAGTTTATGGCAGCACTTTAAGATTACAGTACAGTACAATATTGATCATTTTGTTCCCCTTAGAAAGGTTCGTAATAATCGCCGCCATCCCTGGATAAGTCGCGAAATTATTCAAGTGAAACGCAAAGTCAAGCGATACAGGAAGAAAAAATATCTTGTCCACAACAGTTCGAGGTTCTAAATGAGGAACTTGCCTCTCTAAGGTAAAATTAGCAATGTCCAGTTATTTTTGACACGACGCTCCCCTAATTTATCCGCAGTGATCCCCCAAAATTTTGGAATTTTCTAGGTCGCAGGACTGATCACTTGACCCAAATTAGAATTATTAACAGCGTTCTAACCGACTCCACGATCATAGCGCAACGTTTTAACTCGTATTTTCAGCGCGTGTTCCTTATGGAACGGGCAACCACAGCTATAATTCCAGTTCAATATCCTGGTGACGTACCAGCTATCTCTGTGAGTGGTGTTGTGTCTATGCTGCGTAAACTCGCAGATAAAATATTTGTTGGCCCTGATGGACATCCAAATGTCTTTCTGAAGCGTTTTGCAACACAGGTATTTCTTTTCCTAACGAGGATCTTACAAGTTTCGTTACTTTCGGGTGATGTGCTGGAGGACTGGAGGGTGGCCCGCGTTGTGCATTTCTTCAAAAAGGGGCCAAGCTAACCATTTCTAATTATCGACCAATTCCAATCACTTCCCCTTGTTGCAAGTTACTTGAACACATAGTTCTGGTTACCTTAACTCCTTTCTTGATGAAAATAACATTTCATCACCTGTGCAACATGGCTTCCGGAAAGAAATGTCCACTGTGACACAGTTAGTTACAACAATCCATACTGTGCGAGCAGATGCTCGCACAGGTTGCAACCACATACACCAGGCACACAACTTGTCTCTTTGAGCACGAAGCAACCGGCGATGGAAAAAGCGGTAACATGTTTGAACTCAATGAAACCTGAGGAGCAGCGATGTTGATGTACTCACGTGCCGAAACTGAGCAAGCAGGTGGCTGATCAACGTGCGCCATGAAGGCCAACAAAATCGCAGCAGAAGGTGTAACTATATCCGTATGGCGTGGCTGACACGGAAAGTGAAACATGGAATGAGTCCAAATTGAAAATGCGCAAGCTATGTGATAAACTTATTGAGTTACAAATCAGTGATGGGGATAGAGCGCGTCCACCGTGTCGGCCGTTTTATTTCCAACCAGCCTCGTCCAGTCAATGTATGCCTCCCTTCCTACAAAACAAAGCAGAGCACCTTATACGAGGCCGTAAGCTCAAAGCCAGTGGTTACGCCATCAGGGAAGGTTTTTGCCACCTCTACTCATCCTTTTTGGGAAAGAACGGCAGTGCGCTTTCAAGAGGAAGCTTTAGCTCAGGCCCAACTCCGATGCCGCCTATTCAAATACGTGTAAAGAGCAGAAACGCTTTCCCGAGATAACCCCTTGGTCAATTTTATGGAAATTTGTTGCATTTGAGAGCGATAGCTAAATTCTGATGACTATTGCAAGCAAAATTTAGATTTAGGGACTGAATGTTCTAACTGGAATTTTCAAAGATTAGTAAGTTTGAAAAAAATAGAAGCCCGAAGCTTACAAGTTCATAGCTCTGCACCGACAGAACAGATAGGCCAGTTCTGTAAACTGCATTAATTAGAGCATCCAAAGCGGACAAATTTGAAAAGTCAATTTATATGTTACGTGCTACAATATTTACAGGGGTTTTGCAAAAGTTGTACTCAAAAAGTAGTGGTCTAGCTATTTGAGAGTCTTGTATAATATATCAATTTTGTCCGCTTTAGATGTATTATTAGGTGCAATTTGCACAATGGTGATATCGTTTCTCATTGCTGAGTTACAGAATAGTAAACTTCACAGTTTCGTTTACTGAAAATTTACAATTGTTGTAAATTTGTTTTTAAATGGACGGCTTAAATAAAAATTCGCAACCAACAGTCCCTAGATTTCAACTTTTTCTTTTATATGCAATAAACCTCATCACCTTTGGTGCAATGGTTGCCGAAAAAATTATTTCACCTTTCCCATGTATTTATATAGGACGACCCGTGCTAAAGCTTCCTCTTAAAGGGCCCCGCGCCAGGTCTGGCAAATTTGAGCTGACAAGCGCGCTGCATACAATGTGCGCTCACGATCGCGTCCGCTAAGAATTGCATCAATATGCGCCGCGGAAAGAGCTGAAATTTCAAACTAAACACCGTTTGCCCTTCGCGGGCGCCGCGCTCCAAGACGGGGGGATGACGCACATCAGAAAGTGCGCCTACGTACCTGTATATGCTGTGACGTCGCTCATATTGACAAGGGACACTTGGAGAATTATTCGAGGCAACATCTGTTATTTGTGCAATCTGTTGATTGAATAGACGAATGGTTTAGAGAAATAATAAAATCAGCGCCCAAGCACTCGGCACAGATGGTTAATTAGCGAAGCTGAAACGTGCGGCCCCGGTGTTTATCACTGGGTTAATGCTGACAGTTCGTTAAAGTCTTTCTGAATTATTGCTTCTTGGTTGGCGGCATCCGCCCGCCATTGCCGTTTGCGTTCCGCTTTGCGTTGTAGCACTGCTTGGAAGGCTGTCGGATACTCGGTACGCGGCTGCTGCTTGCGCTCGGCTGCACGAGCCTGTTCTTGTGCCCGAGCTGCAGCATCGGCAAAGCGTAGACGAGCTCGTTCCTGGTTCTGCTCGGGGCGTTGTTGATCGAAAGCTGCCTGCTCTTCAGGAGTACACGTATGACGCGTGGCCTCGCCATTTCAGAGCCGGAGAGAAACTGCTGCGCGCGCGCTCGGCTGCAATGGCTGCAACAGAGAGCAACGACGTCACTACTGGCGCCGCCAATCGCACCCCTCTCCCTCTCTTTTTTTTTCGTGCATGCGCATGGGGTTGCCCCGCAGGAGTTTTCGGCGTACAGGCGACAGACGGACGAATCGGCTAGCCACATACAGCTTCGCTGTAAAAATTCCGCCTCCATTCCAACCTGTGAAAGTGGATGTACAGCTAAGCTGTTTCCGACGTTACACGAGCGCCACCACCAATAGGCGTCGCACCGTCGATATCAATGGTAACGTCCACGACCTCGTTGGCGCCCTTTCTGTTGGTGCTTCGACGCCGAGGTGCACGTTCGCGGAGTCCATAGGCTTTCGCGTAACCCGCCTTCACGACGGGAACGTCAGAGTAATTTATTAACAGTGTTACCCTGGTGTAGATTACGGTCACAGCACACTCTGCGCCACCGATGCAACGGACAGAGCGCCCACTCATCAAGGACAGACACATCGTGTGCACACGTTCGTCACGCGCGCACGCAGGTGTGCCTGAGTGCAGCATACATCCTCATTCTAGTAGACCCTCCGCCTGGCGCAAGTGCGGTTTTGAACTAATTCAATTTCTCAGAGTAAAATGCTTCACAAAATACGACTTACACACAACCTGCAGACTCGATAGCATCGGATTGTAATTTGAACATACGAGAAAACATAATTATATTACGCAGTAACTACACTAACTCTGGAGACAAAAAATGTTCTTTGTCGACGCGACGGTGTACACGCACGGGCGCAGAAAATTTGCTGGGGTGGCTATATACAGCTCCGCTGTAAAAACACGCAAACCGAATGTCACCGTGTCTTTGTTTGACTTCGTACCGTAGCAAGAGAGATGTACTTCCGTTTCGTCTGCTTGTTCCCACGTTATGCATTCGCGCGCGCTGAGAGCGAAACTGTGTCATTTTCTAGCTTGTTCCAGCGCGCGATCGTGCTACCTGATCCACTTATGTGTGCCCTGGTGTTCGTGTAGCACTGACTTATACCGCTAGTCAGATGTTCTCGTGCACGGCACGCAAAAAGTTAGAGAGAAAAAAAAAACTGTTAACCCTTCCACTGGGGTGGAGATGGAAGACCACCGAAGCTGTACTATGGTGGGAATTATGTATTTCCAATTGTGACTATTAAGATGTGATGGTGTAATTGGTTATTTGAAGTATTAAAGAATGAGAAATGTATATGATTCGGTGGGTTTCATTTATTTAGGGACCACAGGGACCATGGCCTTATGGTCGCTACGGTACACTGCCATAGGGTGTACGGCAAAGGTTGGCACGTTCTTCATAAACACGTCACCAACGCCGCGCGCGTTCGGTGCGAATGCGGGAAAAAGCCGCCGCCGTCGACAACAGTTCTGCGCGTTGTTTGTGTGACCGCACACAACTGCTGTCAAAACGCTGGCGTGAGCAAGCGCGCCAGCAGCAGCGAGCGAAGGTTCATGCGGTCTATCGCTTCAACTGAAACTGAGCGGCGAAAGCACAGCGCATACAAAGGTAGGAGCCGTGTTGCAGATCGCTTTCAAGATACGGTGCGCGCGACCGCCCTGCGCCGCGCAAAGTACAAGTTGCTCGCAGAGCAGAAGCCGCAGCCCCTCCCTCCCACGCTGCCTTCCTGCTGTCCTCCTTTCGCGTGGGAGATTGAGTCGCCAGTTCTCATTTCGCCCGGTCGCAAGATATGCATTTGGTGCCGCAGCTAAACGTCCCCTCCCCGCCCCTTCCTCCCGTCCCCCCCACGGCCTTTCCCGCGACGGAAGAAGGGGCGCTTGCTCTCCGCCGTGCATTTGCTCCCCGTGAAAGCGCGCGTCCCTTGTGCGCTTTCACTCGCACACACAGCATACGTCCAATGACAGTTTTTTTTCTACATCCCGACGCGATCATCGAAGACTGAGCCGTTACAGGTTCGCTGTAAAAAAAAAAAAGAAGTCGGGGCCCGTGACGTATGCGCCACGCGATCCTCCAACTCCGGTATAGGAGAACGCAGGGAAGGAATTTCGCTTGCGGAGGCTAGACGGGGCAAGTGGAGAGAGTGTCTTTTTTGGCGGTGACGCTAGCTTCCCGAAATCATGGGTTCGCGGCACTGAAATATTTCTATCTCGGCTATTAATGAACCAATTAGAAAAATTATTGCGGTAGAACGCCCCCAAGCGGGCACGTAACAACTTCCAGCTTATAACCATAATTTGTAATGTGGCCTAGTGAGGCACTCTTTAAGGTTCGGTTAAATTGATTTTTTGTCGGTGGCAAGTGCAACAGGTATGACACTGAAATTAAGGAAGTTGTGGTATGCAGGTCGTACCTACAAACGCGGAGCAGCAGATATTCCCAGAGTGATACCGAAATAAGTATAATGGTTATAAACTGCCGAAGCATCAAAAATAAAATTGTTGACTTTACAGTTGTCATTTCATCCTCCCACTCAAGCATTAGTATCAGCACAGAGGCTTGACGATTCTGTAGCAGACACTGATGTCTTTTCATTGGAGTACACTGTCTATCTTTCAGTTAGAAACACGCATGGCGGTGATTATTTTATGATAGTACGTTAGAAATTATATCAATTGACATCCCGGACCTAAACTGCAAACTGGCATTATGCAACGTTTTGTTATCAACCGGCAGAAGACGGACAATTGGATCATTCTGCAGGCCGCCTGGAGAAAATTCGGAACCCTTGATAAGTTTTCGAGACTTGCCTACAGCCATATCCTGCGAGATTATTATAATAGGAGGCGACTTCATTATTCCAGGCGTTGACTGGAATCATAGAGCACCGTTGCTCAACGCGCAATCTTCCTTGCATAGTGGTCTTGGCAGCTTTGTAAGCAGCTTCAATTTGACACGCTCCTTGTTTCAGTCAACGAGGGTAACCTCTGGGACATATACGGTTCTTAAGAGGAAGCTTTTCCGTGGGCCCAACTCCGATGCAACATATTCAAATACATGTAAAACGCATAAACGCTTTTCTGATATAACCACTGCGCCGATATTAATTAAATTTGTTGCATTTGAGAGAGGAAGTTATGTTCTAGTCACTGTTTCAAGCTGAATTTAGATTTAGGGCCTGAATGTTTTAACTCGAATTTTCAAAGATTTGTAAGTTTGAAAAAAATAGAAGCATGAAGTTTACAAATTTGTAGCTTGGCACCTAGAACAAATATGGCACTCCTGTAAACTGCGTCCATTAGAGCATCCAAAGCGGACAAATTCGATATGTCAATTGATCTCTTACGTGAATTTGTGATATTGTTTACAAGGGTTTTGCAAAAGTGCTACTCATAAATTAGTGGTCCATTTAGGAGCCATGTATAATATACCACTTTCTTCGCTTTAGATGTGCTATTAGGCGCAATTGACAGAATTGTGATATCATTTTTGTTGCCGAGTTAGAGTGTTGTAAACTTGATAGTTTGGTTTTCTGAAAATTTGCAATTTCTGTCAATTTTTATTAAGATAATGATGACCTACATAAAACATTCGCAACCAGCAGTTACTAGAATTTCACTTTTTGTTTTAAGTGCAACAAACGTCCTCAGATTTGGTGCAGTGCAAGGAGAAAAACGATTTATCCTTTACCATGTATTTAGATAGGAGGCCCCTAGCTGAAGCTTACTCTTAATTCCTATTCGCAAATGATCTTAGCATGGTTAAGGACACTTACTGTATACCTGGAATAAGCGACCACAAAACTGCTTTGTCCAGATTTCAATAGCCTCACTTATCCAAAGTAAAACATAGCAAATGGAAAGTATACTTTTAAAATAAAAAACTATGAAGCGATTTCAAGCGAACTAAACACTTATTACCGGAATTTGGACAAAAGTGCACTGAATGTAATGTCAACAATGCATGATCCTTGCTAAAAACAAAGCTACTACTCCCGATTGAAGAGCACATTCCATCAGGGATGCTTGGTTCCAAATGTCGTAGAGATAAACCATGGGTGACGCGCAAAATACGTAGCCTTATCAGGAAAACACGAGGCTTATTTGCTCGCTTTCGTACAAGCAAAAGTGCCCCTATCTTAGAAAAAATTCCTAGATTCAGTTTTTTTTAGAAAATAAAGATTAGGGAAGCCAAAATGTCTTCTATGGAAACTTTGAACCATCCATCAGAAGTAGGATCAATACAGTCTAGAAATTAGTCAACAGTAATCGTGAGCAAGAATTAGGAAACCCCATCTTGTGACATCAGTCGGAATCACTACAGAAGACGAATACAAAGCCATTGCTCTAAACGACCAATTAAATTATATTTTTCTGGCGGATTTGCAAGGGATTAATACAGAGCTACCCCACAGTCAGCCAGTGACGCAACCTATGGCGGCTATATCGGTATCTGGGGATGGCATTTTCCACCTCCTGAGCAATATAAACCCTGTGAAGTGACCTGCACTTGATAAGGTGCCTATTTCAGTGCTGAAAGAATGCACATGCCCACACAGTCACCTTTTCTGCCTACTCTTCCTGCTTTCACAAGAAAAACAGCTTGTCCCGGAAGAATGGAAACTTGCACTGGGTCACCAGTCCACAAACAAGGGCCAAGAAACATTGTAGAACAATACCGACCAACTTCACTTTTATGTGGTCCATCTAAAGTAATAGCGCACATTTTTTGTAACAATGTAGCAAAACCCTTGGTCAACAGATTAACATTTTTCAAAACCAGCATGGATTTTGAGCAGGTTTTTCATGCGACACGAAATTAGTAGAGTTTCATTTCAATACAGCATCCTCAGTTGACAAAGGCATTCCGTTGGACTGTGTACTTCTTTAAGGCTTTCAACAAGGGCAGTCATTTCAATTTAAAACACAAATGTGCACTCCTTCTTCTCGTCAAATATGTTAGCTGGCTGAACCGGTATCTTGCAGGCCGTAAACAACTTACTTTAAGTAAGTTAAGTAAAGGGTTCGTCTCTTTTATTAGCTCTTGTGTTACATGTGGTGTCCCACAGGGATCTACGTTGGGGACCGTTGATGTTCTGAATATTTCTCAAAGACATTTCAGAAGAAATGTACTGGCAAATTAGGATTTACGTCGACGACTGCGTTGTTTACGAACAAATTAACAGTGCCCGAGATACAGAAATCCTTCAGTCTGACTTGAATAGAAATTACAACTGGCGTGATGCCTGGATTATGGCTCTGAATATTGCCAAGTGTAATTATATTCGTTTCACAGCATATAAATGTGCTTATTTCATATTGTGTTAATAATACTACACTTCCCTGCGTGACAGAGACAAAGTTCTTGGTGTGCATTTCCCAAGTACTCTTTCCTGGCACGAGCCTACCACCAGAACAACGACTAAGGCAAAGTACACTGTCATGCTCGTGGCCCTTACTTTTCACGGCAGTCCTACAAGTATAAAAAACCTACTGTACACAACATACGTAATACCAATCAAGAAAATATAATCAACTCTCTGGAAAGCATACACAATCGCGCGCCAGGTTTGTCGTCAGTTATCATCTCATCAGCCTCACACCGATCAAGGCAAATTTAGAGCTGCCGTTGCTGTGCCCCTGCAGGCTGTGCCTGCGTCTAAAGTTCGTGCATAATATTTACCACGAGCACACTGGCTTCAAAGAACTAAAATATATATTACCGCCGCACTACGTCTCTCGACGACGAGGCCATGGCTCGAAAGTGCGGGAAATGAAATCTTGAACCAATTTACTAAAATACTCGCATTTACCGCAGACATTTTTGCAATGGAACTTACTTTCTTAAGAGGTGCATGGTAAGCACTGAATCAAATTCAGTATTCTACAATCAAATTTCAAGCATGTAAGAATAGAAATGCACTCTAAGTTTTCTCTTCTTGGTATTCATTTATTTTTCTTCTTGTCTTGATGAGGTGACGCTGTGACACCGTGTTTCATCATGCTGCGTTTCATTATAGGTAGTGTTTTATTATACTATTTTTTGTGGCCACGTTTGGCTTCGCGTGTTACCGTGAACCACGTTGTTGCTTAAAAAAAGAAAGAAACACAACATCCCCCCTCCCGTCGCTATAATGCTTCTGAGCGACCGCGGGTTATTGTAAGAAATCGTAAGATATTGTTAGACAAAAGACCAAATTTTGGGGCAATTCGCCGCATCTTCAGTGCTTCATATGTGCGCCAGTGTTGTATCACGTCGGACACTCAATTGAAGCGCTCGTTTCCAATGAAAAAATTGCACGTCTTCGGCTATCCTTTTAAGGACGTGTTGCACCTTTTCCTCTTCGGACATTCTGGTGTTTACTAGCTTGCACAGCCTCAAAAGTTTATCAGTGTACGGAGTACACGTCTCGCCTGGAATGTGTGCGCATATGGCTCCGCGCGTTTCTCCTTCGCGTTGGAATCTCCATACTACTTCTCTATTGCCTCTACAAAACGTTCCCAAGCCGTAAACGTGTCCTGATGGCTGTCGTACACATGAGAGCGGTATCAATGAGGGAAAAGTCAACATTAGTGAGCTTAGCTGCTGAGTGCCATTTGTTGCTTTAGCTCACCTCCTTGGTCTTAATCCCTGCTTCGGAGGTGCTGGTGCAGTCTTGTGGCTTTGGGCAGCGTTTGAGGCGAGCGGCACGTGATGTGAGATGAGCATCGGCTTGCTCTTTTTTCGACATGGTGGACAGCTGCGGCGGCGGTGCGGAGTCCAGGTGGAACACTGTAAGAAAAAAACGGAAGTAATGGGATACCGAAGTTACTCCTTTTGGGGTGTAACTGCGAGGGGATGAACTGTTACTCCTAATGCGGTTATTCCTTAAAAGACTCATCGAGTGGCTCTTTTCTGATGCTCCTCTAGAGAGTAACGGTCATTCTTTCCGATGCTCCTCAAAAATGGAATTAACGAAAGTAACCATTTATACGCCAATAAAAAATATTGAGCTGAAAACAAGCCCCCCAAATTACGATTTAAACTAACGTCCTCACGCTCACAAGTCAGGTACTGTAACCACTACACCACGGCAACTCCTTTTCTTGCTTTATTGCATGAAATTGTTTGTAGTTTTATGCGAAAATTAGTTTCGTTACATTTATACACACACGAAAAACAAATGCACACACGCTAGGCAGTCCAATGAAAGTTCAAAAATCGTGCAAACAACTCGGTTACTTAGACGGGATAATGACTCATGATACTGAGACAAAGTTACGCATCTGAAAGCAGGTGCGGCAATACAAAATAGACTCGGCATTTTGTGTATGCTATTGGGGACAATCTAACGTTGCGTGTAATTGCAACTATTAGCGACTGGAAAAAAATTAGCTTCGCTAGTTCACAGGGGTATGTGCCAGGACCCTTTCTGCACTACCACCAGGATCAGCCCACATTTTTTGTGGACTACTGACGGAATACCGGACGGCTTAAACAGCTCCTCTGTTAAAGAAAGCTGCTGAATTATTCTTAGGATGATTTAAGCTGAGTCATTACATGATGTATGTATAGCGAGCGCAAATGGGGATTCTACGTCCCTTATCGTGCCCCGTTTGAGGTACACATAGCTTCACTTGAGTTTTTAATCTCCTTGGAACGGAAGGAACTTAAGCACTATTGACCAAGAACATCCGGAGTCCACCGATTATTTGCGCGTTTAAAGTGTACCATTCACTTATGGTGTGCACAAGAAGTGAAAGACTCTTGACCTTCCAACTTTTAAATTTCACGCAGTTTTCTCACAAGGAGGCTAGGTGCTGCTTTGTATGTAGTTCAACGGACAGTGCACGAACTTCAAATTATTCACGATTTATATGAAATACTGTTTTCGCCACATCGCTCCACGACATGGACGAAAACAGTGAAGTGCACGGGTAGTAACTGTTGCCGTTCCTCTCTTTCCGACTAGGGACTGAACACTTACTCTCCGAAATTTGCACACGGCATGCACACTCCTGCAGTTAGTCCCTTAAGGGACGAAAGCACCCTTTTTACAGCGAAGCTGTCTTTGGCTAAGATCCCGGGATTTCTTCGTAGCGTAACGCTGACAGAAAACTATCATCATCTATGGCTCATACCCCCAAATGCAGTGGCTCATACCCCCGTAAGCCAGAGGCTACAGGCACTCAGCAAAGTGAAGCGAACAGTGCATACATTCTTTGGAATCACGCATACAGAATACTGAACAGCATACGTTTCAATAAAGAACAAGCACAAAAGAAGCATCCGAACCAAATAATTGATGATCAGGCGCTCCTGCAGCCATATGCAAAGCGAAGCGCGTAGTGCTTCCCGCATACGTTTCCCGGTAAAGTTACTGTTTCGCAAGCTGCCGCGACGACGGGAGTTTTCGACGTGCGGTGTGACGTCCCTAGTCTTGCATATATAAAATAACCAGCCTATCCACTGATTTCAATGTTGTTGCAGCGCCGCTATGAGCGGCGGCGTGCTGTCAAAATTATACCATTACCTCCATTACTACCATTACTATAAAATAGTAGTACTACCATCACTCTAATACCTAAAGCATTGCATACCCCCCTCAGCAGTTGTAGTGGTGGTTTTCAACAGCTTCGCTAGACATCTACTTTAGCACGGCCGGGATGACGAGTCAGTTTTTAGGAATAACTGTCCAGTTACTCTCGTTTTCCCCGGCATTTTTCCGAGTGAGTAGGGGTTCCATCGTTGCGTTGGTGCCACCCCGCGCCTCCATCAAAACTGTTACGGGCTTTAAAGAGGTAGCTATAACAGACACACAAAGACCGCGGGATTGCACAGTATCGCACAGTATCACTATATATTACAGCAAAGCTGTCTGTCGCTAGGATCCCGGGATTTTTTCGCGTCCGTCACGTCGACAGATATCTCATTGGGTCGATCCCAGCGGCAGCGCAGCCAGGAGCAATGGCTCATAGCCCCATAAGGCAGAGGCGTGAAGCGAACATACAGCACCGCTTTCCTTTCAATATTGCCACCTTGTCGCCATCTTGCGTGTAGTTCAGATTCTCCCACCAGGCGACGCCACTCAGTCATGCTTGGATTGTAAATAGACAACCAGGGGTCATCAGGAAGAAAGTGAGAGAAATAGAGACCGTGAATTGGATGCAAAGAATGGAAACGAAAAGGACAATGGAGATTTACAAGAATGAGAAGAAAGAAATTAGAAGGGAAAATCTGTACGATAACACAAAGGGCAGTGCCTTGCTATTTGAGGCTCGAGCCGGTTGCCTAAGGACGAAAACATATCGGAACAAATATTCGGAACTAGATGAGACATGTGTATGCTGCAGTAAAGATCCAGAGACCACTTAGCACATCCTAATGGAATGCGACGGGATCCACCCTGCGAGAACCGTAGGTAACGTGCCACTCCCAGAAGCGCTTGGGTTTAAAGTGGAAGGAAACAAACAGATCCGCCGTAGAGATCAGCAAGAGACGATTAGAGTACTGGTGAAAAAAAAGCAGGGAAAAGATAGTACGACCTGATCTCTTAAAATCATAGGCAGCGGTACAAGGTAAATTTTTGAAAAATAAAAATAATGAGAGGTATACAAAAATGCTAGATAAAGAACATGTATAGTATACCTGATTAAATCAAGCAGGCTAGGTGACTATTTGTCGCCGCCCCGTTTCAAAGGGGATGCCAATAAATCATCATCATCATCATCATGGAAAAAGCGAAAAAAAATGTACCCTTCGCCGCCGCAGCATGCCCCGGGTCCCCGGGATGGCCCTTTTGCGACGCGGCGACAGGTGATCCGCCGAATTGAGGAAAAGTCCCCCTCCCCCCTTCTTTTCACGAGTTGTGCCTGGCACCATTGTTGTTTTGTTGCTGCGCGTAGTGACTTTCTCCCCACTGATACTTTCAACATTAGCTCGGTCAAAATTTGTAAAATCTTCAATGCCGATGCTGGTGGCAATTTGTGGTTCGCCACTGCCGCTTTTGACGTGGCTGTCAGGTGAGTGCGGGCCGCTGCTTCGTAAGCCGTCCTGGCAGATGGCCTGCCGACCAGCGCTCACTGCAGAAGCTTGAGTGTCGTTGACCGTCAACAAGTTTTGTTTCTTTTTCTTCCAAGTGTATTTTTTTCGCATTTTTCAAAGTACGGACCCGCTAAACGAAGGCTCTAGGCTTGAAATGGTCACTGTTGCTTTGTTCCTATAAAGATAAAAGAAGGAAAGGGAAGGAAGTTGCTACGGACCGCAGTAACTGTCTAGCGTAGTCTGCTGACGCCTGAACAGCGGTCAGCAGTGGATGAGAGGTGGTGGTAAAAGAGTAGGGGTAAAAGTTAGTATAGAGTAAGAACGAAATATTTACAACAGAACGACTAAGTAAAAAGAAAAAAAAAGACCGTTTGTGGAGTGATTTCCTCGAGAAAGTTTGTCACCGGTCCTGCACACCGGCACTGTTAGGTCGCGTGGTACAGCCGGGTGTCGAGGCGCTACTGTTCGAAGATGTAGCAGTGATTTTGCAAGCTACCCCCGTCCACGTGCATAGAGATTAGAGTTGTGGGCCCGGCTGACACCAGTTTTGTTTCGACCGCATGTGCCGCTTGACCTGATGCCTATTTCGCGACGTTCAGATGCCCCCAGCAAGCTCGCTAACAATACATAGAACCCCTATTGAGCGCCTTGCAAAGCACTAAGAAGGGTGTTTTTTACATACATACGCGACGGATAGGCTTTGAGTGTAGCCAACTAAAGCTCTATTAGCCTCATGTATCCCAAAACAAATGTCTTATTTTTTTTCCGCGCTGTTTGGAAATTGCATGAGCATGAATGGGGGATTGGAATGGGCTGGCGAACCTATTCCTAGGGCGTCGATCATGTTATGGTGCCAGTCTGCCAGAGTACCGGTTCCTGCAATTGCCGAAGCTATGCAGCGTTGATATGAGCTTAGTACATCAGATGGAGACCACTTCCAGGAACGCTGACTGACTGATAGTTCCGCCTATCGTAGGGATAGTTCAAATCTTCACCTTGTGCGATACAGTAGAGCGGATTAGTGGGTTAGTTGGTGGATGTTCCTCTTGTAAAAGAGAAATACTGCGCTATAAAAACAGGGGTAACATAAATATAAGTGGCCAGGACGCGCGCATACTCACAACTGAATTTTATTGGGTGAAAGACGACATATATGCAATCAACTAAAAAGTCCTCATCATGATCAGTGGCCATCCAAACCGCTGTCGTCACATTCTTGCGTCCAGAAATTGCACCTCACAATCAGCAAGTACCACGGAAGGATCGCTAACATATACACTTTTTTTATACGCCTCGAACTTTTTGTTCTTTGTATATATCTCATGTCGTTGTATATATCTTCTTCTTTCTTTCTGGGGTTTTACGTGCCAAAACCAGTTCTGATTATGAGGCACGCCGTAGTGGAGGGCTCCGGATTAATTTTGACCACCTGGGGTTTTTAACGTGCACTACAACGCAAGCACACAGGCGTTTTTGCATTTCGCCTCCATCGAAATGCGGCCGCCGCGGCCGGGATGTTGTATATATCTCATGTCGTTGTATATGTCAACCTGCAGCAACCTAAATATAAGCTGGCTGCAACAGTTCATGACGCTACTGACAGCACTCGTGTTCTTTTATTCTGCCCTTGGTTGCGGTTGCGCTACCCACATGTACGAAACTGCCTGTCACTTCAAGACCCGTTCAAGTGGGAACAAATATGTTTCCAACCACAGGTAATTGTTTTGAAATTTGAGGCTCCAGTTACGTTCAATAATTTTTCTCGTTGTTCACTGAGGTGCATGTTTATTGTTCTGTTCAGTATCATTTGAAACACTTCGAAAAACCTTGTATTTCAGGCGTTCGCTTTGCCAGGCGTCTGAAAACCTTGGTACGTGCACCAACTTTTGTCAGTAATTCGCGTAAAACACGAGACAGCACTTAGTCCGAAGAGCAGAATGCCACCGGAAAGTGGACGTGGCACCTGGGCCGTAAGACAAAGTACTTGCATGATCCTGTCCCAACTATCACCTCCAGCCCATCCCCCCCCCCCCCCCCCCAGCCGTTTCTCTCTCTAATGATGTCTTGCAGTCGTGGCCACAAGGAGGGGAATGGGTTGCCTCTGCGTTCAGGTCCGGCAGCACCCTTCTTTTGTCGCGTGCATTTCTCGCGGTCTTATGGAAAGTGCCAGTTGCTCCGCCAATTGAGATAACGGGAAGAGCGCCGGCTCCCGGGGAGTCCTCTCTCTCCTCCACTATCCCCCAAGCCCGCACCTTTCGAGATAGTATAGTGCGGTGCGCTATAATTACGCTACGGCATATATTATATTTTTTTCCTTAGCCTTTTGTGATCGCCAGCCAATACCGTGACTTACCGACTTTCTGATGGAAGTTCAAATCGTTCTTTGCGGAATTTCCAATAACATATATATATATATATATATATATATATATATATCGTGTGTGCGTGTGTGTTCGAACACTTCCTGCAGTCCTGACGCCAGAGTGGCCTCAAGCAATTGAGAAGGTAGAGAGATGGAGATAATGTCAAGCAACGCAACATACATACTTAAAGGGCACACACACACACACACACACACACACACACACACACACACACACACACGAAGGCACTACTGACCTTCAGCGAAACACTATATGGGAGGCAGTTTTTATTGCGATAGCATATGGTCACTCCAAGCGCATTTCTGCCGCCACCGCCGTCGTCGTGATGTTCAGTGCGATAACACCGTCGCCGCACGCCATATGTGCGAGTGAAAGCGCACGAGGGGAGCCGACGATCACGGCTCAATCTGGCGCCCGCAAAAGAGGGAAGCTAAAAGGAAGCCGTCTTCCGTTGTGCGAAAGGCCGTGCGGGGATGGGAGAGGGGGGCGGCGTTGCTCTCCGACAGCTACTGCATATTTCGCGACCGCGCGCATGGGGAACCGACATCCGAACACTAGCTCAGGGCCGGTAGTTTGTAGCAATGCCTTATGACTTATTCCATACCAGTCTTATCATCCACCGCTCACAGCCGGCTGATCCCGTTGATAACGCGAGCGGACCGTTGCGCTGACCACTGACAAAGCGCGAAAAGTCATTATTACCGAAAAGGCATCGCTACAAGATACCGGCCCAGCTTTCGCAAGAGGCCCACCGAGAAGGCACATAGAAGCGACTGTGTTGCAGCGAAGCTATTACATGCTAGGTTCCGCGTCCGTGTACACCGGAAGTAGGCAGCTATTTTGTGGCGTCTCGTTCACTTGGTATATAGCAAAATTGGCAAGGAAAGAGAGAAAGGAGGAAGGTAAGGAAGAAATCACGTGTGGCTCATACTCGCGTTGGATATGGGGGTATGAGCCTACGAGAGCAGGAGCGGGAGAGATCTCGTCGGCGTCGCGCCAACGCCTCGGCAGAAGATCCGGCCCGCGATGCGGAGCGCATCGTGGGCGGACTTGGCGCAGCAAATGCACTACTTGACCATCGCGCCGGGTGAAAAAAAAATGCTGGTTTTCTTGCTTTTTGACGAACATGCCGAGGACGCTCAATATTGTCAATGATGATAATATATAAATTCACTATAGCAACATTCACTACAGCAGACCCACCATTCTCACAGCTTCACGGGATTCCATCTTCACAGTAGTGGAAGGGCTCTGAATTTTTTTGTACTACTTTGGAATTTCTTCCTCACAGGGTGGCATTGAGAGAGATGCGCAACGTGATGTGCAGAAGCTAAGTATGTAGTTCTGGTGCAGAACTCGATGCATGCTTGTACTTTCAGTGCCGCACAAGATTTCCCGTCGTGTCGTAGGCGCAATGCGTGCATTATTTTCACCTGTCCACGTAGCAGACATGTAAAATATTAAACAAATAAAACAAAACTCAGAGAGTGACGGGAATGGAAGAACGCATTCAGTGCAAAAGATCCACAGAGGCATCAATATGGTTGGTCCTGACAAGGACCGTTCTTTTTTCTAGCTTTCTTGCTGCTAGAGGTGGCGGATTCCGCTGCATCCTATTTCGCCGTCTTCTTGCACATAGGAAAGCACATATTTTGCAGTAATTATTTTCGGTAAAGATGGAAATTTAGGGGTGGGCCCGGGCCCCTAGGGCACCTCCCCCCTGCTCTGGCTATGGGCCTGGTAGTCGTAGAACTCTGTCACGGGACAGCAGCCATACATTTGTAAGTTGCAGGTGCACAGTGGAGATAAGTTTTCTGGAAAGGAAATACTAGTAGGGTGTGCGAATATGCATTACTGTGAACGAATCAAATAATGTACTGTTCTATTCGGTTTTCGAATCGCATAGTCATTATTCGATTCGATTTTTCATTGGCTGCATTGCATTCGTATTCGATTCGGTGACAAAAGTTATTATTCCGGGGCCCCTATCATATAGACAGCATAGTTAACGGGGTTAGGCTGCTTTATTGGGGTAGAAATTGCGCGCATAATCGCGCGGTCACGGGTACGATGGCGCACCCGCTAGATAGCCCGCGCGAATGGTTTTGGAGATCACGTCACTCGAGTTCTAGAGCCGCGGCACAGAGGAATGGTAAATGAAGCGGTTGCACAGAACGTTTGCTTTAGGAAATTCACACGCGCTCACCGCTGCTAGCGCTCATCGCGCCAGCGTTATGATTACGATGGCCATCGCAAGCACTCGCGCACAGCCTTGCGCGCAGCCCTCAGAAGGTGTGCATGTTTCGCCGACAGCCGTTTTCGTGACACAGGCGTCCAATATCTAGTCCTCACATTAGCCTATGGCATAAGATCACATGATCTACAGAAGCCGGGACTGCACAAACAAATTATTTCCGAGAAGTACTTCTTCTAATAGTCATCAATCTATATAGTGTAAATTCTGCACGTGTTGTCTGCCTTTTTCGCGCTGTCCATGCTTTCAGTTATCTCTCTCAACTTTTGTCTGCTGAATTCGGAGACTTTCGAGCACATGTGAGACTATTCTGTTGTGCATGCAATGGCAGAAAAGAAATGGCAGAATACTCTGCTCAGTCGGCTGCCATGCACCACAACAAGCAAACTGCAGTCACTATACAGTGATTTTCAACGGTACGATGATCACTCAGAAAAGTAAGTGGGCGGGGGGGACCACTATGCGAGTGCGATGATTACGCGGATAAATACGATACACCTTTCAACGAGAAATGCACCTCTGGAAATCACGTGTTTCAAAACTTCACTGGGCGTCGGAACACGTGACATTTGCTTAGTAGCACGCGGCTTGAAATGCAGCAGGTCGCGCACCCATCAGCACTTTTCGCTGCAGTCTTTAAGGCTCGCTCATTCTTTGTTGCTAATCCTATCGTTCCACCGGCGTCGCGTACAATTGTCAAACACAGTACCCTGCCACACACGTCGCACCTCATGGCATGGGGAAAGCAAGTTTCCAGATATCGTCGTACGAGCCTGCAAAATAGAGGGGAGGAGGGCAATTTGCAATTCTCCTTGGCACAATGGCACAATAGCCTAACCTGCTGGCTATCTGGCATGCACTCATGATGTACCATGCACGGCGCTTCATTTCTTTCTTTATTTCTCTCCCCGCAGCCACAAGTTAGTGAACTCATGTAGGACTACATTGAAGGCGTGGTTGCAGACACATGTGCTTGAAGGAAGTGGGGAAGGCGCCATCACTAAACTGAGCCAAACACTCAAACCTGGAGAAAGAATTCCCTCGGCGTTTGGCCCGCTTTGTAATGTTTAGTGGCGCCACGTTTGACAAAAAGTTGGAACTGACGTGAAACAGCTTGATATCTTTCTACACAGATGGCGCCACCACCAAAAATCGGCAGTGAGATTTATTATTTATTTAAAATCTTCTGTTTCAAGGACTGCTTATTAAAACTCGTGAGTGATAGTAATTGCATGACACTGTATGGTTATAGTAATGTGCAACAATTGTTGTGAATTAGCGTGTACATTAAAAAGAATGTGAATTTGCACGGACCTGGTAAGCAGATAAATTAGCTAAATTCACTACTTTTCGGTAGATTCCCTAGTTAACACAAGCAAATTTTCTCTGCATAGAATTTCAGATAAGGGCTTCCTGCTTGATTATTGAAAATTGCAGAGTTTCAGCTCGAATAGTTTTGTCCCGTCGTCAGTCATGCGTGACCAAGTATAGTCATAAATTGCCAAATGTAACTAATAATACCTCACGAACTGTTCATTAGAACACAAAACAACTTTGCATAGATGATAAGTACACTGTACCCTAGAGAACCACTAAATATTGTTGCCCTGAGTTTAAAAGGAAAAAAAGATATTCATTCATAAACTTTTGTAGTTTTGCCCATATTTATTGGCGCCTATATCAATTTCTAATTGCTATACAAGCAATTTCTCTTCATAGAAACCTTGTATAACATTTCCTTTAAAGACACAGCAAATTTCATTTTGTTATGTTCAACAGTTTAGTCGGAATGGCAGTACAGCGGAGGCTAGTACAGCAAAAACGCCGTTTGTTGCTCCCACTGTTTGACTGCCGTTAGGTAACGCTTCAGGCTAGGCAATAATACTAGGTATCATTGGAAAGCGGAGGAAGTAAGCTTTTTAATGCAATAAAGTTCACATTTGTCCAATGAGCGCAGGAAGCACAGTGCGCCCGCAAACAAGGACTAAAATACCGAGCACGTGCCGCCGGAGTGGGACCGCCACCTCAACCTTGCACTCGGCAGCGCAAGGCTTGAAACAGCGAAGTTGGGCGATCGTAGGGGCTTATTATGGCTGATGCTAGGTTGTAACTTTGCTGATGCTAGGTCGTAACTTCGCTGTTGCTAGGTTGTAACTTGGCTGTTGCTAGGTTGAAACGTGGCTAATGTAACTTGTCATATGGCCATGTACATATACAACCGGGCACTCGGCCGCTCTGGCTGCGTACTCATGATCGGCTTGCCGTTGCCGCTGCTTCCCCCGCTTAGTAGTGAGCCTTGCTTCGCGAAGCGCGGCCTCTTCTTCGGGAGTACGAACTATCTTTGGGCGTCCTATGGCTTCTACTGGCCGAGTGCCGCCGCGCACACGCTTACATAGCTGCTGCCTCAAGGTCAGCGCATGCGCAGATCCAATCGTTATCACGGCGCATGCGCAGATCTCGGCGCGGCGGCGGAAACCGGTTCAGAAGCACTGATTCTGATAGGCGAAAAGACAGCGGGACTCATGTTGTGAAGCTGGATCGAGGAGTGCGTTCTGCGTTACTTTGAATAACTGTTCCTTTTATCAGTTCCGCTGTATTAAAAAAATTGCAGGAGTCATGGGGGAGTGAGGATCAACGACGAATATCTCAGCAACCTTCGGTTTGCAGTTGACATTGTCCTATTCAGCAACGATGTAGACGAATTACAACAAATGACCGAGGACCTTAACCGATAAAGTGTAAGAGCGGGGTTTAAGATAATTATGCACAAGACAATTATAATGTTGAATAGTCTGGCAAGGGAACAAGAATTCAGGATCGCCAGTCAGCCTCTAGAGTCTGTAAAGGAGTACGTTTACCTAGGTCAATTACTCACAGGGGACCCTGATCATGAGAAGGAAATTTACAGACGAATAAAAATGGGTTGGAGTGCATACGGCGAGCATCGCCAAACCGTTACTAGGAGCTTACCACTGTCGTTGAAAATAAAAGTTTACAATCATTGCATTCTACCGGTGCTGACATATGGGGCAGAAATTTGGAGGTTAACAATGAAGCTCGAGAACATCGTAAGCACCGCACAAAGAGCGACGGAATGAAATATGTTAGCGCTATTTTTAAGAGACGGGAAGAGAGCGGTGCGGATCAGAGAGCAAACGTGGAAACCGATATTCTAATTGCCATTAAGAGAAAATAATGGAACTGGACAGGCCATGTAATGCGTAAGATCGATGGATATCCGGTGGACCATTAAAGTTACAGAATGGATACCTACAGCAGGGAAGCGCAGTCGAGTACGGCAGAAAATTAGGTGGGGTGATGAAGTTAGGAAATTTGCAGGTGCAAGTTGGAATCAGCTAGCACAAGACAGGGGTAATTGGAGATCGCAGGGAGAGGCCTGCGTCCTGCAGTGGACATAAATATAGGCTGATGATGATGAGTATAGACTTTTTCACAAACCGACGTTTCTGTAGCGCCATTGCCCGACACGGGCGACGTCTAGCGCCAGAACATGTTATGCTGCCATTTTGCAATTTGAGCCTTGCGAGAGCAGGCCGGCCGCACTTCGCTTCGCCGAGCCTTATTTCGATTGCTTTCTTCCGCTTTGATTGTCTTGTGCCGCTTGACTTGCTACATGTTTCACGTGCTCGCGTGAACACTCAGTGTGGTGTGCAATGGCAACAGCAAGCCCAGCCAGTGGATGCGGTGTTTCGTCGTCGGTAGCGGCGACAGCCGCGTCTGCTTCGTCGAGACCTAGCGTGCTAATCAGCAGTATATTTCATTGTTATTGCTGGGCACATGTGACCGTATCATCGATTGAATCTGATCACAATTACGTTTCGTGGTTGAGGGTTAGCTCAGTTAGCAAAAGCAGGCGCGTAATTAGCTGTCGGGCAATGCTTAGAACAAATGCCAGCGGCCCGCCGACGCGTGTCAGCGGTTGGTAGATAGGCGGTGGTTACTCCATGCGCTTCCGACGCAACTCAACAGCTCAATCATGCAAAATTTATTGGATCTGGTGCGGCGCAGGGTGCTTATAACCAAATGTCAAAGCAGAAGCGTGGCGCTCGAGCACCGCGGTACCTGTAGCGAACCGACACGCGACAGTGATCAAGATGCCAGTGAAACTGATACAGCCTAGGTGCTAGATTTCGAAATTATCTTTATGTGCAGGGCCGCGCAGGGCGCGTGTGAACGCAGAGGCAATGTTTTCACGGACGCAGGGGCTGCATACACCTTCCACAGCACATGATTTTCCAGATCATTGCCAAGTGTATTTGCCGACTAGTTCTCTTACAGAATGCTTCAATTTGCCTCATACCGGTGTCACACGGCGACTTTTGATCACGATCGAGCGCGATCTGGTTCGGAATGTTCGACCTGTTCAATCTGTTATGCAAATTGAGCAAAGAAGCCAATCGCGACCGAAAAATTTGACCCAGATCGGGCTCAATCACGATCAAAAGTGTGCCGTGTGACCTCCGTTCATAATAAGCACTGGTATGAAGTCGTGTTTGAAAGATTAACAAATGGAGCCTCTGCCACTACATACGAGAAATTATTGCATCGAAGATCTGACAATTCTCGCAATCTATTGGGAAATGCACCGAAAAGGGTTTATCAAAATGCGTTATTTAACTGATGTGTGCATTGGCTCATATTAGACTGAAATGCTAAGCCCTCAGGTGATGCAGGAAACCAGAGCAGCGGGAGCATGCCACATCGGCAGTGCTCTCGCAGAGTGCTGTGTTCTGGACACACTATAGTCCCCAAAATCTTATTTTCCGCTTGTTGGTTGTGCACGCATAAACTCTACAGTGCTGGCCTGCAGACTTTTGATGAGTATATGGAATTATTTACGAGCGAAAGTCATTCGTGACAAAATAAACGGATACATCGAAGAAAAGCTACCACTCCGCAACGCAAGCAAGGCAAGCTCACAGTCCAGACCAAACAGGCAACACTGACACGCACTCTTGACGCCAGACCGTCGGAAGCGCCATTGTGACAACCTTTATATAGCGCTCTCTGACATGGTCGGGTGGACTACCTACAGAGGCGGGCACTACGTGCATGTAGAAGCGCTAAGTCTTAATAGTTAATGAAAACTGTTCATTAATTTGCTATATTACTCATTTTAGGGCACTACTTGCCCTAGCGAAATGAAAACTGAGCAGTAGAAAATTCGTGCTGGGTTAGCAAGACTCCTAAGATGCACCATTTTCAAAAGACCCGCCACAATGTCCTAAACGAATCCATCGGCGTTCTAGTTAAGACCATCCCGATTTGTTGACGGAAAGGCCAATGCATTTCGTACCACGTTTTAAGGACATTTCAGATTGACGTGCAAGTATTTGCTTTTTAAGGCAATCCACCTGAACCGGCCGAATTGCGGTGTATGAACTAATTAACTGAAAGGAAATAAAGAGAAGAAAATACCCAGCATAGCAGCTTATATAATATACTCGTTGAAGAATGGAGTTCTTGCTTTACCAAATTCAATATTTCGAAAGGTTATACATACGCAAACGGGAGATCTGTGCCTCACCGCGCGACCACTGCTATTTCTGTTGATGAGAGCCCCGCAGCGGTTTCTTAAAAGCTATATGCAGTATATGCTACACAGGTTGATCATATTTATGTTTTACGGAACTTTTAAAAATCGACTGTTGCCGATAGCATACTTCTTGACCTTGAGGTAGATTATTGGAAGTGACGGACATAACTAGCACGAGAAATCGAAACACATATTCAACTTATTTGCGAAAACTCACTAATAAACTTCCTAAATAATTACATGACAGCATATATCGCAATTTACTAATTGTAGCTGGTGAGCTTTCAAGACGTATCCACTTGAAATGAATTTCCAGAACAACACAAGTTTCTAGATATTATTTCCCAAACGGTGCAACAAATACACAGGCATTCCAGCTACTTTTGTGCTCTAATGTCTAGGAGAGTGTTTTGTCAAAAATTTGAACGAAACAGTGCATTTTCCGGCAAAAGTGAAGACGCATATCTCCAAGCTCATGTCATTCTGGAAATTCATTCCAACGGGATAGGCCTTGCAAACCCACCGGCTACAATTCGTAAATTGCAATATGTGCCGTAAAGTAATAATTTAGGGAATAATATAGTGAACATTTTTGTCAATGAGTTCAATATGTTTTGATATCTCGTGCAATTATTGTCCGCCTCACTGAATTATCGAGCTTCGGGACTAGAGTTATGTTATCTGCAACAGGTGATTTTTAAAAATTCCGTAAAACCTAAAACCATTCGTGGGGCCGCAACATTCATATGGGGACGGATTACCAGCAAAGCTGTTTAGGCTGCATACATGGGCTGCATACAATCAGAAATCATTTTTTTTTCATACGGCACCACACTACGCCGACACAAACGCCCCGGCTGACCGCACCTCTCATGCACCTGCCGCAGCTGCTGCTGCAGCTGCGCCGGCACCTCCGAGGCCACAGAAGCGCAGGCCACGTGCACTCGCGCTGTCGCCACTCTTTCCCCCTCTCCCCACGATTGCGCGTAACATTATAACCAAAGAAGCGCAGGCCAAGTCCACAATCCTGCCCAATCGTACCGCCTCCATTACTTTCACGCGCCGTGATATGGACGTCAGCCGGCCAGGATACCGCCCCCTGGGAGCGCACACGGGGGATGCATACGTGGGCTACACGTAAACAGCTGCGCTGTAAAATGATCAACCAGTATAGATGGGCATGAGATGTGCCTGTAGTCCACCACAGGCACAAAAGCGCATCCACCTAATACAACAAAGAGACGACGGGTACATTCACTAACAACATGATACACACTATTTTTTGCGCATGCAAAAAAAAATATGCCTAAGGCACGTGCGATTGGCGTTTTATGGGACGAACGCGTTTCGTTTATCACCCTTTATGACGTCTGCTTTTGCGCCAGCACCTTTCCCGATGAGTCACTCGCGTTCGTAGGAAAGCGCCATGCCAAGAGCGACGTGGAGCACCAGAGAAGTTTCTGGAGGCACGCGTGAAGAAAACATTGACACTATTTCACCCTGTGAAGGTGGTTGACCAGCGAAGCTGTGTTGGGCATCACGGCAGTACGACTGCACGTACAACACAGAGTTACACGAAAATGTTTTGCACCAGCACACGTGCGACGAGAAGAATCGCGCCGCGTGTCTTTTCGGCGCCCCCTTTTATGCCGAGCAAGAGCACCCTGGTGGTTGCGAGTTGTTTTGAACGTTTTATTTAGCCGAAAGTAGGTCTAGCCACAACACTATCGCTTGCTTTGCGGCTGCCGTGTGTTTCGTCGCCACCGCCGTCGATGCCGCCCACGCGGCTTCGCTAGTCACCACTTTCACGGGGCTGGACTTGAGTCCAACGTGTTGTTCCAACTTTGAAATGTTGAACTTGTGAATGTTGAACGGTCGCATTCCCGCCGCTGCTCAGGGCGTTGTTCCTCGTACATTCGCTGCCCCTCGGGCAACGAACCACACGCGGCTGTCCCATGGCAACGTCGGAGCGAAAATGAGCCTCTTTCCACTTATCGGACGGGCGCTACGTCACAGACACGTGGTTTCGGGCACAGGTGGCTGTCCAACGCGCGATCCGCTGCGAGAGCGGTCTCTCTCCCTCTGTGGCTCGCCAACTGCGTCACGGACACCTGGTTTCCGACACCAATGGCGCGCTTCGACGCGAGAGAACCTGACGTCCTCTTTCCCGTTCTGGTTTTTCCAGCCCTCCCTCTCAGTTTCGCGCTCACTCGCTCGCCTTCTACAGGAAGGGTATCTGATCGCTAACAAACGGTGTGTAAAATAGCGCCCTGGTTTTTTTTTTGACACAAGGTCCTCTTACTGCGGAAACACATGCATGTGCTTGTGTCCCTACGTTGCATCATGTCATTAAGGTCCTCTTAGCCTGCTTCAGATAGATTTTGCTCATCTGGGATCTGAGTATCTCTTAACCACTTCTAGAAGTAAATGGTGGCAGGCATTGCCAAATCCTGAATGGGAGCTTACCACTGTCGTTGAAAAGAAAAGTGTACAAGCATTGCATTCCACCGGTGCTAACATATGGGGCAGAAACTTTGAGGTTAACAAAGAAGTTCGAGAAGAAGTTAAGGACCGCACAAAGAGAGATGGAACGAAAAATGTTAGGCCTAACGTTCAGAGACAGGAAGAGAGCGCTGTGAATCAGAGAGCAAACCGCAATAGCCGATATTCTAGTTGACATGAAGAGAGAAAAATGGAGCTGGGCAGGCCATGTAATGCGTAGGATGGATAACCGATGGACCATTAGAGCTACAGAATGGATACCAAGGGAAACGCAGTCGAGGACTACAGAAAAATATGTGGGCTGATGAAGTTGGGAAATTTGCAGGTTCAAGCTGGAATCAGCTAGCGCAAGAGAGGGGTAATTGGAGATCACTGGGAGAGGCCTTCGTCCTGCAGTGGGCATAAATATAGGCTGATGATGATAATATGCCGTATGAACGTGACAACGGTATTAAATTATTCTTTAAAAATTTAAATTATGTGGTTTTACGTGCCAAAACCAGTTCTGATAATGAGGCACGCCGTAGTGGGGGACTCCGGAAATTTGGACCACCTGGGGTTCTTTAACGTGCACCTAAATCTAAGTACACGGCTGTTTTCGCATTTCGCCCCCATCGAAATGCGGCCGCCGTGGCCGCAATTCGATCTCGCGACCTCGTGCTCAGCAGCATTAAATTATTCTTCGCCATGCCTAGAATATGTAGCAATAATCTGCAAATAAGGATATCGTTATGAGCCAGTTGTCCGGCCGACAAAGAAGTTGCTGAAGCATAGAGCCGACGAGACGAGGAAGATGTGAAACTGTGGTTCGCCATCTTTGTTGTTGCTGGCCAACATTTAGTCTCATTGTACATAGTGTAAATAAACCCCCTTTTCTGTAAATCTCTCCGTAACATCTTGGTGGAGGTTCGGGGTACTTCATCAGCACATCACGGAACTTCGAAGCGGAAATCTCGAGCGCCCTTCGACCATGTCGACTGAGAGGCCCGCTGCTTCGGCTTCGGCTACCACAGCACCTATTGTCTTGACTCAACTCCGGGACCCTGGCGCCTTCTCGGGCACTGACAACAAGGACGTTGAAGACTGGCTAATCGAATACGAACGCGCCAGCAAGAGCAACCATTGGCACCCGACTATAATGCTGCCTAACATCATTTATTACCTCAAGGGAACGGCCCGTATTTGGTTCCGAACACACCAGGAGGAATTGACCAGTTGGGACACTTGCAAGCAAAAACTGCAGGAACTCTTTGGGAAGCCACTTGGCCGCCAGCGAGCCGCCAAGAAGGAACTTTCGTGCCGGGCCCAAACATCTAGTGAACCGTACGTTGTGTACATTCAAGATGTATTAGCACTCTGTCGGCGGGTCGGTGACAAGATGCTCGAAGCTGACAAGGTCAGCCACATTCTTAAAGGCATCGCAGACGACGCCTTTAATTTACTCGTATAGAAGGACTGCTCGATGGTCGACGACATTATAAGAGAGTGCCGACGCTTTGAAGAAGCAAAGAGCCGTCGTGTCTCACAACAATTCGTTCGGCTCCCTAATACCACCACTAGCTCATCGTGTGAAGACGTCCAGCCGCCTGGTGCCGAAACCTTGCTGCGTCTTGTCCGGCGCGAGATTGAGGCTCCGTCTCCGTCGGTTCCCCCGATACGTTCTTACGACGAGTCCCGCCCGGCAGTATCTCTCATTCAAGCTGTCGTACGCGATGAGCTGGCGAACGCAGGCATCCGTCGGATCTGTTCTGTAAGTAGCCCTACGGTCGGCAATTTCTTTCGACCTCCACGCCCACAATCGACCCCCCCCCCTACCTCCGATACCACGAACCAAACCAGTGGCGCACACATGGCGACAAGCCAATATGCTTTAATTGCCATGGAGTAGGTCATATTTCCCGCCATTGTCGCTATCGTCAGATTTCGTCTCCTCGTCCCGCGTACGCTTACCGCCCGGAAGACAGCCGGTCCTCGCCTTTTCATGCCCGCATGACCTGCCGCACTGTCATGTTGCTGCTCCGACTCCACACTACGACCGCCGCTCGCCGTCCCCACAGAACCGGCGTTCTCGCTCATCGATTGCCCGTCGCTCACCGTCGCCATACCCTCGCCGTCGCTCTTCGGAAAACTGACCGGTGGAGCTCCCGGAGGTGATGCTGCATTGACCAACCGACCCGGAATTCCTCTGTTGATCCTGACCACCCGACAAAATCTTGTGGACATAGAAGTCGACGGCGTGCCTGTTTCGGCGCTCATAGACACGGGGGGGGGGGGGGCGCAACTATCGGTTATAAGCGCTCGCCTTTCTCGTCGTCTCCGCAAGGTTTTGACGCCCGCGGCGTCGCCTGTCGTTCGTGGAGCCGACGGCGGTACATCTTGCGCCGTTGGGATGTGCACTGCGCGTGTGAGCTTCGCCAGCCACCAGACCTCAGTTCTATTCGCCATTCTGAAGCAGTGTCCACATGAAGTCATCCTCGGCCACGACTTCCTGAGTATCCATTCTGCCCTCATCGACTGCTCTTCTATCCTTCTCCAGTTGGAACTTGCTTCTGTACCCAATCTCCCCACCGAGTCACAGCCGCGTTTATGTGTCGCCGAGTTTGTTCGTCTTCGACCAGCCGCCGCGACGTATGTCACACTGACCTCAGATTCCGCCATTTGTGACGGCGACTACGTCATCTCTCCTTCCCTAGACGCTCTTTTAACAAGGCAGGTAGCCCTCCCTCACTCTGTTGTGACTGTTTCTGCGAACCGGGCATGTATCCCTATTCTGAACTTTGGACGCACTCCACAGTTTCTTCCCGAAGGTATCGATATCATAAAGAACAGTGTAGGTAGCCGTAAGAGGGGTGGGACGGGAGTCGCTTTGTCGCTGTCGACTCAGCTGTGCCGCCACCAAGTGCCATCCAACTTATCTGATGCGCCCTCTGCCAGATGGCGTGGAGTGCCCGAGTTCGATCACGCGCTGATGAGTCGAAGTTTCGCTTGATGAAGTTAAATATTTTTAAAGCCTACAAATGCGCAAATTGGATTGACTGGCTTTCATACTGGCGGTAAAATAAGTTTGAGAAGTTCTGCGCCTCACTGTGCAGCCGCTGCTATTTTTATTGATGCAAAGAGACAGAAACTCAACGGGTTCTTAGGTGATATACTATCTACGTATATATATGGGCGTGAAAAAGGTGGCATTCGTAGAATCTATTGACATGTGTACTTGTTTATTTTTCCCGGGTGACCGCGTTTCACCGTATAACAAGTGTTATCGCTCCGCGCAGGACGCGTCTGCAGTATCGGAAGTTTCTCGAAAGTTATCGACGGTTCTATCCACTGTCTGCTGTCACCGAACCTTGTGTAATCTGATTGCATGTATGCGCGACGCGCATTATGTAATACATTCTGGAATACACGCGGGCATCAGTGATTACTCTGGAGCCCTCGATGACACATGCAATCAGGGCTGATACACCCCCAGCACTCGCTCTGAGGTTCTATTCTCAACACGCATGGCGGCTGCAGGGCCGCCATTATCCACCATGTTGACTCTCTCATTGGCTGTCGAGAGGTCAGGTGTTTTTAAATTTGTTCCGGGAAACGGAAGTTTCGCAAAATGCAATTTTGCGTTTTCATCAGAATGACGAAACGGGACGTCGATCTGCAAATTTTATCGACTAATACTTTTTTGTGGTCCTCGGAACCTATATTGCGACTTCAGCGCTTTAAAAATAATGTGGACGGTAGCGTGCCGAAACCCGTGCAATGCATCTGCAATTTCGCGAATATGTGGTGGCGTTCCAAGATAGCCGGTATGTCAGCTTGTTGATTGGCTGAAGGAATATCCCATGAAGAGCGTCACAGGAAGGGCCGTTTCGTAAACGTCAATTTGACGTTGCCTGACGTTGCGTGACGTTGCGCTGGGCCGCCATTGCAGAGATTTTCCGCCATAATTTGTGGTGCGACGAGCCGCGCAAATTATGGTAATGAGTGGCCATATGCAATAGCAGTCGAGAGGCATGCATATCGCCGCATTTTCCCTGTCATTTGGGGCCATGTAAATCTTTTTTTTTTCACAACGCGTGCTCATAGCATTTGCATCGCTCTTGGGTGGTGTTGGCATTTGTATTTTGAGCCATCATTTTTAATAAAAACACGTTTATTAAAAATGATATTGGTTGAAACTACGAAACTTTCTGCAACGTTTTGCACTTTTCACTACTGCGTTTGTATTGTAATCAGTACTAATGACGTTTCGCGTCATCAAAGGCTATGACAACGGCGACATTTTAATTTATAAAACGCAATGTACGCAAGGCGGCGCCTTGAAGTTTCCTCTCGTAAAGTCCCTTTATCCTCTCGCGGTGCGAATAAGCAGCGAAGTGAACAAGAGATGGCAGTGCCGGCGCTTTCGTCGCGCAAGTGGATGCCTGGGGCGCGTGCAAGGCTATCGATGATATTCGGCCGCTTCTCAGCCATGGAGACGAGTCGGGCTGAGTCACTTGCGCATAGGAAAATAAATTTAACAAGAGGGGACACTCGGCAAAAATCGGCAACAGCAAACACGTCAAGCTATTGACCCTTTTCGCGGCGCTCCCGTGGGCGCTGCCATGTTTGATCACGTGGTGACGCATCCATTGCTTGCCTCAGCCGCCTCCGTTGCCTTCGCGTTTACAATGCAAGCGCGTGACGCCAGCGCGGCGCAGCAAACCTCTGTTTCGACGCGTATCGTAGACGGCGACTGCGTGCACGACACGAAGCTTTGGCCACAGCTTTAGAGACCATGTAATTGCTTTCAGAGCTCATTACGCCTTGTCCAAACGGCGTGAGCAGCGTATACGTTGCTCACGGCGTATACCTCTGCGTTCTGCGCTCTGCGTTCTTTATTTGGCAAACATTTTGAACCAGCGGCTTGTCATATTTCTGACTCAGTAAAGTTCCTCAGTGCGGCCACTATCTGATTGTTTGTTTTCAGCGTAATCACTCGCGGGTGAGCTCTGCTACGATAAATTTGTTCTTGCTGCGCACAAAGCTTGGAATATAAATGTTCTGTACTTTGCGGTAGCTCGTAGCAAAGACGTATTATCGCTAGTCCCTCGCTTACTCGGTGGACCGTCACGAAACATTCAGCTTCCAACATTCGTGTCTTGTCGGCGTAGTCGCCGTCACTCATGCTTCGGCACATTGATTCAAGTGTGCGCCTATTCACTCACACGTTGGTGATAGGGTGGGCGTAAGTTTTCGTGCGAGTAAGGGTCGATGTGTGTAGATAACGTGTGGGAAACTAACTATGCCAGTAAGTGGCACTACTTCATTTTGTAACGAGCGGTACTCACTCCCAAGTGCAGACGTTCCGGAGTTGAAGTCCTTTCTTTGGAGGTTAGCTATACAGCGCTGGCGCATGAATTATATTTTTTTATCCTTGAGGAGAGCCGTGCATCGTGAAGGGCGGCAACACAGGCAGTCCTTATGTAGCAGCGGCGACACAGGTTGATTCCATTCATTAATATGTAAATCACTGTTTTTGCAGCGAAGTACCGCACACGTATTCTCTTTATCGTTACACATTTTGCAGTATGAATTGGGCACAGTGCATTAGCGCACACCCAGTTGCATTTTCGACAGCTGATCGCACAGTAGCAGGGTAGAAGCAGTAATGGTTTCGTATTCGTGCGCATTTGCTGAGGCAACGTATGGCGCGCGGCCGAAAGCGCCATCTCGTTCCTCTAGAGCAAACTGCTCCGCGAAAAGGGTCAATAGTATTGATACTGAACGTTAGCTGCCGCGAGCACCGAAAAAAAGAAAGTGAAATTAGGTTACCAGACATTCTTTAATTTTTTTTTATTCTTTGCCGCGAAAACAAACGTTTTGCGTATAAATGAACTTAAACTTAGCGACTTATTTTTCTTGCGTTACCTAGCGACAGGCCAATGACACGCCAGATTCATGCGTCATCCGCCAGACACTTCACCGAAGCGAGCGAGGACGGCTGCGCGCGCGTTTGAGCGCTCTCCCGCGGCGACCCGTCTGTCCCCTCCGTATTCCTGCGCTCCTTCTGCACTGGGACAAGACATCACTGCACTATTATGGCGAATTCCATTGGGAGAATGGAGCACTCAAAGCACGCTGAAAGTGGCTCGTTCCAGGGCGACGTGTTTCACGTGGTCGAACAGGAGTGGGAGCGCCCGTCATCCAGTGGTAGAACAAGAGCAGTTTCGCTGCGCCGAGAGCAGCCGGGAGCAGTCCGGACTGCTCTCGCCTGAAAAGTCGGAGTACGGAGGAGTCACGTCACTTAAACCGTCATATCCTCCTCATTTCTTTTTATTTTGCTTCACCGGCGCGCGCGGTGGGCAATGGCGGCAGCCAAGTGTATTGGCGTTTTGGCATCGCTGATTTTGACGTCGGTGATACGAGCGAGCTTCGCAGCGATTTAGCGACAGATCCTGGCATTTCTAGTCCGCCTTGCTTCTCGTTGGATGCGCGGGGACAGCGGCAGAAAGCGTCGTCGCCTTGCTGAAGTGCTTGAGACGCTCGACGGTGACAGCAGCGAAAGCTGCTGGAGCTCAACTCAGGTTCAAGTTGCAGTTTCAGATGATCTTCGCAGGCGGACAATTGTGGGATGCGTCGACGTTGCACAAAGTAGGTATTACGTGCCGCAAACGGTGACATGGTTACGCCCGACAGATTACAAGACATCACGCGTGTTTTGGCCGCTCACCTGAAGAAATGGGACGTCGATTGCTTAGTCACATGTGCATTTCTCCTCACACGTCCCCCTCCCACCTGCTCTCCGAATGCACGCTGTATTCCAGTGGCGGGTCGAGAGTGCCTGCTCTCACTGCGCTGTCGCCCGCCTCCGCACTGCGCGGCGCCTGCTCCTGTTCTCCCAATGGAATTCGCCATTAGACTACAGCAAGGTACGGTGGCTAGAATGGGAAGTGTGCCGAGCGGCACGCAGCGCCTATGAGGCGCATAGAGCCGCCGGTAAGGAACCGCGAGGGGGCGCGCGCTGTCGTTGACACGTCGCCCGATGCGAGTCGCGCCGGCTCTGCTGCTTCAGTGACGCCGCCCGCCCTGACCTGTGGAAAGTTACTTTCGTTTCTTTTTGTGCTGCAGCAAGTCTATATCTGTACTAATGGTGCGAAAACATGTATCGTGTCTGGATGCTACTATCGTACAGCTGCCCAATTTTTGCTCACCGTGAACTGTCTTAGTTTCTACGATTGGTCAAAGCTCCCAGCAGTGGCAACTGTGAAGGGACGATCTGACACTTCTCTCAGCATTGAGGATGCAGACCATGAACTGGACGCACTGCTGGATAGTGGGAAGGTTGAAGAAGCTTCTCACATGATAAAGACGTCCACAATGCTTTATTTACGCAGTACATAGCGCATAAGCCCACGGGTGAAAGCAACTGACGGAACACAGCGCTAACAACTGAATGTATATTGGACGATAGCATATATATATATTGTTACGGAAGGAAGAAACGTACTGGTTTTACAGCGGGTTTTAATGGCTACGCAGAGAGCGAAACCCAGAATCTTCTTTGTCGTCTCCCAGGCACCAACCATGTCTTCTTTCCACCTTACGCACTGTGACATTACCCCCGTCAGAAGAAGCACCTTACTGGTGCGACTCACTGGTTTCCAGAAAGGAACGGTTTGAGGCGGCTGACGTGGACGACGTCAGATAGAGGTGAAGGCACGGTAGCTCCAGAGGAGACACTTCATATGTTACAGGCGTCACCTGCGGAGGATGCGATAAGGGCCGTAGTATCGCGAAAGGAGTTTCTCCGAAAGGCCGACACGTCGAGATGGAGACCAAACTAGCACAAGATCCCCTGGTTCGTATTCGACATCGCGTGGGCACTGATCGTAACGGCACTTCTGACGTGTTGGGAACAGAGAGACGAAGACTGGCAATCTGGCGTGCCTGGTCGCTGGCTGCGGTTAT